>NW_026088795.1:0-70164 GCF_024542745.1 Macaca thibetana thibetana | reverse complement strand
TACATTAAGAGGTGGGGAGGGTCTTTGGGAGGCCCCGCTCTCAGGACCGGGATTGGTGTCCTTGTTGGGAGGCCTGAAGGAGCCTCCTCCTGCTCCTCCACCACATGAGGCCCGACGAGACGCCTGCTGCCACACGAGACCCCGGCGAGATGCTGCTGTCTGTGAGCCACAGGCCCTGGGGCACCAGATCTGCAGGCGCCTTGACCTTGGGCTGCCTTGACCTTGGACTTTCCTAGCCTCTGAACTGTGAGCAATAAATGTCTCTTACAAATCACCCAATTGACAGCAGCCGGACAGAGACAGTCATGTTACAACATGAATCACATTCTCAGTGGGCCAGAGGCCTCCCCGTGAGCCACCACCATAAAGCAAGAACTTTCCCTGGAGGATGGAAAGGGGTTCCCAAGGAATTTTACCCAGCACCATGGTGTCTATCCTTTCTTGCAGGAAGACAACTGAGCTATGGCAGGAAACTATGGGGTGGATGGGGCTGGACAGCAACGTGTCACCTGCTCATCTAAGCCTCAGTCTCCCACCTGTCAGCACGACAGCGGGGGTAGCACCCCTCACCTGAGCTGTTGGGGGAGGTAAGAGTGCTGGGTGATTAACAATTGTTAGTTCCACAGAAATTAGGCAAAGAATCCACCCCCTACATCTTATAAAACCAAACCAGCCCAGGAATTCCACATCACTACTAATTTGCATGGGAAAATGCAGGATTCTCATAAGTTCTGGCATGTCATTTGTATTAATAAAGTTTGCAGAGTTTTCATATACTAAGTATATAAAACAGGAAAATAAATCATGCAATTTGGAGGCTGAGTCAGGAGGATCACTTGAGCACAGGTGGCGGAGGTTGCAGTGAACCGAGACTGCACCACCGTACTCCAGTCTGGGTGACAGAACGAGACTCCATCTCAAAAAAAAAAAAAAAAAAAAAAAAAAAAGATTTTGCTGCTTCATACTAGTAAAGTGGGCAGATTCTACATGCCAACTCTTATTCAAAGGTCGCCTAACACTGACTCAGGAACTCTGGCCCTGATGTGCTTGGAGTTTTAATCCTAACAGTGTTAAAGACCACTCCCCCAGGAGCTCTGAACAAGTACTCCAGGTATACACTGAACAAGACCACACACTCTGACCGAAATCTAACTTCACAGACCCAAACTACAGAACCACAGAAGACACTGCTTCTGTCCAACTTTGTGTTCTGCCATCGTTTGTGTCCATTATTTCCTACAAACCATCTCATTAGAATTTAGGGCACACAAAAGGCCGATACAACAGGGTTACTTTTCAAAGGTTTGGAGGTGAAGAACAGATACAATGCATTAACTTCCTATTGCTGCTGCAACAAATTACCACAAATGCAAACCTCCTCTCAGCCCTGGAAGTCAGGAGTCCCAGGGCTGAAGTCAAGGGGTCAGTAGGTTGTGTTCCTGCCTGGAGTCTCCCAATTCATAGAGGCCACCATGCAGCTTGGCTCACAGCCCAACACCCCTTCTCCCACTGCCCCGGCCTCAGCCCTGCACCCCTCAGGCCCCTGTCCCACCCTTGGCCCCATGCCCCTCTGGCCCCCACCCCACCCCCGCCCTCAGCCCCACAGCCCTCTGGCCCCTATCTCATCCTCAGGTCTCCTCCTCTGGTAGGCCTTCGTACTCCCTCTCATCAAGGCACATGTGAGGACACTGGACCCCACCTGGACAACCCAGGGTCCTCCCCCATCTCACTGTCCATTACAGTCACATCTGTAAAGCCTCTTTTGCCATGTAAACTTCATTATACTAACATAATCATTTAACAAGTCCATTATAATGATGTAAAAATTGGCACTTGTTTTCCCAATGAACTCAGTCACCCATGTAACCTATAAATATTTGACTATTAAATATACACTACTGTAGATGAGGAAGACGACTCCCCTGAAAGATGACTGGACCCTAGACGGAGGGATGAACATTCTGAACAGAATCAACGTAACTCAACATTTGAGTCGGAGAGGCCAAGCAATAAGACTTTCAAAAAAGCAACCAGAAAGTATGTACCGTGCCTGTAGTTCACAGCTGAGCGTGGCGTCATGAGTACGAGCGTGCGGACACACACCAGGCCCAAGTTTAAGATCAAATATAAGGAGCTTTCCACTGTGGTATTTAACTAGATCTTATTACAAAATAGCCTCCTGATTGCAGTTTTTATCCAAAAAGTTCTCTGTAATTAAAGAAATTAATTTTCCCCTAAAAGACATTTCTCTATCTATCATCCCATATAAACTAAATGGGCATATTAAAGAAAAAAGACAAATGTTTGATTTAGGGGGTTTGCCTACGACTTGGATAAGCATGATTTTCTTCTGGCCAAGCAGGGAGCAGCTGGACCAGACTGGAGGGAAGGAAAAACAAATTTCCACTCTGACCTCAGTTGGGCACCAGAGTCTTCCCTGTCAGAATGTGGGTGTGGTGCTTCCCACACACCAGCCTCTGACAAAACTCAGCCCAAGGGTGTGGGAAAAGGCCGTCTACTTCTGAAAAATCTATAAAGTGCAGACACATCAAAAGCTTCAGAAGACTGTAAAGCAGCCAAGGAGACCACTACACCCTTGGAGTTTACAGAAAATGGTCAGCATCACACGTGTCTGAGGTCCAGGGTCAGCTCCCAGCTGCCGCGACGCCGTGAACGCAGCCCTGGCTTCCCCTCTGATGCAGAGAGCTGGTCACTCCGCCGGCAGCACTCAGAGCTCAGAACATTCTAGATGAAAGCAACGTGTTCCTTTTAAAATGGGGAACTGGGGCAGCACAACTGAAGCTCTACGACTATCTCAACTACTGGGTTTCGGGGTAGCATTAGGAAATCGTGAGAATCCAAATCTCAATTTCATACAGATTCCAGATTCACTGCAGGTTCCAGAATTTCCTGAAACATTCTTCCAATTTATCACTCAGGATTCCCTTGCCAAAGCTAATAAAGTCTAAATTCCTTACGGAAAAGCCACCATAAGCACCACCACAAATAAGATCAACTGACGCCCGCCCTTTGCACCAAACATATAAACTGTTACTCACACAAGACTGTGCTGGAGGCAGCTCTCAGCTGAAGCCGAATCCGTGAGACTTCATTATCCCCATTTTGGATCGAGTGTGAAGACTGTCAGCAAACCAGGGCCCCAGTGACTGTCAACTTCAGTTGACTTCTTTGAGCAGAGCAGAGAACAGATCCTCTGACGCCTGCCTGAACATTTCATTCCCACCTCTGTCTTGGATATTGAACACCCTCAGAGCTACTGAGTCACCCACATTTGCAGGTCATTTATCCAGCCACCAGGATAACATAATTATGCATAAAAATGCCTTCTCAGGGCTTTGTCATACTCAACAAAGAAGCTCAGAAGGCTAGGTAAGCCCAAGAAAGGGGGAAGCGTCCTCCAAACAGACAAAAACCAAGGAAAACCATGCAGAGACTCTTTCAAGAGAGAGCAGAAACAGAGCCCGCTGTAGCCTTTCAGGCCCTGCTGGCCGCAGCCCTGCATTAGGTGGCACCATTTCCACAGATGCATCCTGCTGGGCCCATTTGAAAGGTCCCTGCTTGCGAGACACCACCCCCACTTCCAGCTCTGCAAGACCCGCTGCAGCCCCACTCCACCCCGGGGGCCGACTGTGCAAGTCTCCTGGCGAGACCCCTCAGAGCCTGCACAGCGTCTGAGACACCGAAACACCAAGGATCCAGAAACGCACAAAAACCCGTGCGTTTCTTCGGGCTGCTTTCTGGGTTCCAAGTTGTCTTCAGAACGAGTCCTACATAAACCCCGGGCTGGGGAGCCAGCCACGGCCCAGCAGCACCCAGCTCATGTGCTCCACCCACCCCACAGAGGACCACGGAGACCCCAGCACGCTCTGTCCACGGGGCAAGACACCAGAAACAGCCACAGTTCAGGGTTCTACCACCCGCCCCACTGCCCTAATTACCTGCTGTGATCTGAATTCTTATTGGTTGGGAAGTTGATCTCACAGCTCCGCTGCCCTAATTACCTGCTGTGATCTGAAATCGCATTGGTTGGGAAGGGGATCTCACTGCTCAAGCACTCCCTACTGCCTCCTTGCAAACAACAAAAAAAATCCAAAACCCCTCTTAAAGAACGTTACTATAACCTCAAAACAAGACCCATACCCAGACCAGGGAAGATACATGCACATCTGACATCTGGTGGGAGTCAGTGACTGACGCCACGGCTTCCGTGTGGCATGTGAAACAAATGTTCATCAGCAAATCTGATCTTTGCTTTACCTCCCTCCCATGATCTAAAAAGGAGTTCACCACACACACCCCACTTTGAAAACATAATTCATACTTGCATTCAATTCTGGGCATTCGGAATAGACCTAATGGGGAATTAAACCTCTCCTCCAACCCATTACTTAGTCTTCTTAGAGGATGAAGGATTTTGCATAACACAAGGCAGCATATAAAAGATCTTGTATAGAAACATACTTTCAAGTGGTCCTCATTATAATAATTCAACTAATATACAAAGGACCCAACACACAGCACAATGTCTATTAGAAGAATGATTAATTTGTTTCCCTAAAAATCCTAATATCTACACAGAGAAAATGCCCTATACACATTTTATCATTCTTTACAAATATAGTCATACAAACAAAGGAGTATCACAAAAGCAAAAGAACACATTTGGTTTGACTCGCAGTTCTAAATTTAATATAAAATTGCTAAAACCACCAAGACAAACATGACTATGAAATATTTAACGACCTTCACCTAAATTCAAGTCATCATTCAACCACCAATACCTCTGCTCTCCTTACAGGAACTTTCCAAAAGTAAATTCTGGAATTAACAGGACAAATTTTTCTGGTGATAGAAATTAGGAATAAATTGGTTGAAGGCTGTTTCCTTGGCTATCAAACTTTTCCTCAATCATATTTTGTAAAATAAAAGCATCAAACCGATCTTTACATTAACTTACAATCTATCAAGCAATACTGGAGCAAGCTTTAAATATTAGCCACATTCTGTCAGGGCTGACTACATTAAATCAGCATCAGTCTCATGTTTTGCAGCATCAGCTCGTCTTCTCAAAACCACTTAAATCAGCATCAGTCTCATGTCTTGCAGGTGGCAGCTACTCGCAGGAGAATGGCGGGAACCCGTTGCAGTCTGAGGTCCGGCAAAACCACTTAAGATTTCATAATTAACTCAATTAAACAATGGAAGTCATCCCCTTGATCTTTGACATGAAGGGACAATTTTCCCCCAAAATAGTACCTCTTTCCTTGACATGATTTAATCTGTGGTTAGAGTATTTAACAGGATTTCTTTCCTTCTTAGAAAATAAAATATACACCTTTCCAATAGGAAAAACACTAACTGATAATGCTATAGCTTAACCAGGTCCATAGCGTTTTTTTTTTTTTTTTTTTTTTTTTTTTTTTTAGTTAAAAAAGAACCTAACTGCATCTTTGGACCTTATGTGAGGTAGTGTCCAGGGTCACTGGGACCCCTGCTTGGTCAGTGCAGCTGGGTACCAATTAAAGACAGAAACCCAAGCGTTCAAATCCACTTCCCAACGGTTCATCCTAGTGGAAGCCATGGGCACAAAGGAATGCGGCATTCCACAGAGGGCTTTGGGGATAGGCTGCTTGAGAACATGAAAGTGGCTCACGTCCCCGAATATGAAGCCAGTGACTGCTCCCAGCTTCAGTGCAGCACCATCCACAGAAGCCAAGGTCCAGAATCACCTGAGTGCCCGTCAACAGGGGATGAAGGGAACGTGGCCCGAACATACACAGGAACAATACTCCACCACACAGCGGAGAGCCCTGTCATCCGCGACAGCATGGATGGAGCTGGAGGACATTACGTTAAGCAAACGAGCCAAGCAAAGAAACGGCGCATGTTCTCACTCATAAGCAGGAGCTGAGAGCAGATCTCATGGAGGCCAAGAGTAGGTGGTCAACAGGGCCCAGCAGAGCCCACTCATAAGCAGGATGGGCAGAGGCTGGCAACGGGCACAAACACACAGCCTAATGGGAGCACAAGACCTACTATTGGTAAATCAGCAGGGGGATGGCAGTGGGTCATCTACTGTGTATTATCAAAACAGCTAGGAGAGAATAACGTGAGCATTACCAGCACAAGGAAAAGAAAATATTTCAAGTGAAAGACATCCCAAGTACCCAGATTTGATTAATATAGGGATGAATCAAGATATCACATGCACTCAGAAAATACGTACATATATTATGTATCAACAAAAACCAATGACAGAACCATTTGTGAAGCACGTGCAGGAGAAGAATGGGAAGCCTGACGTGGTGTGGCTGTGTGTCCCCACCCAAATCTCATGCTGAACTGTAACCCTGTGTTGGAGGTGGGCCCTGGTGGGAGGTGATTGACTTATGGGGGTGGTTTCTAATGGTTGAGCACAATCCCCCAAGTGTTGTCCTCATGATAGTTCTCCTGAGATCTGGTTGTTTGGAGGTGCATGGCACCTTCCCCTTCACTCTCTCTCCCCTTCCAGCCATGTGAAGGCATGCCTGCCTCCCCTTCACCTTCCACCATGATTGTAAGTTTCCCCAGATGTAGAAGCCTATACAGCCCACAGAACTGTATGCCGATTAAACCTTTTTTCCTTATTACCCAGCCTCAGGTAGTTCTTTATAGCAGTGGAAGAACAGTACAGTCCTCAGGACCAGCAATGTTTTCCTTCTACCCAGCGGCCAACAAGGGTCCCACACCCTAGCTGGTTTTCCGATGCCTTTGAAAGAATGCTGAGGCTGTTTTGGGGATGCTAACTTTCCCCATCTCTGGCAAACCAGATGGGGCATCCTATTTGCCTCTTACCTTTCTCAGAGAAACCCCACCTCTGAAACAGCCTCCGCCAGGGGCCTCCTTCAGCAGCAGCAAAGCTGAGTATTCCTTGCACTTCCCTTCTTCTGAACAAGTAAACATCTTAAGCTTGTTTTTCCATCTTTCCAGCTCATTGAAAAAAAAATATCTTGTGCTTTCTATTTTCCTCACACACACACACATAAGAGAGAAGAGGCATGAGGGCAGGGGCTCTTGTTTTCCCGGATCTGAGCCTGGCCCTCAAACACTAGTCGAATTCATACTAACACGATATCCAGAGGCAGAAATGCAAATATCCCCACCACTTCAAATACCCTAAGGATCTAACAGGCCGAGTGGCCCATGTAACTATGGTTTGTGCTGGGCCATTCAACTGGTGTCCAAATCCCTGTCCAAGCGGGCTCTTTAATTTCGGGACTTTTCAGACAGCTGTTTTGTTGTTGTTGTTGTTCTGTTTTGTTTTTATTAAAGGGATCTATTACAGTTACAATCAAGAATATCCCAGGCCGAGTGTGGTGGCTCATGCCTGTAATCCCAGCACATTGGGAGGCCAAGGTGAGCAAATCACCTGAGGTGAGGAGTTCAAGACCAGCCTGGTCAACATGTTGAAACCCCGTCTCTACTAATACAAAAATGAACAAGCCATGGTGGCAGGCACTTATAATCCCAGCTACTCAGGAGGCTGAGGCAGGAGAATGGTGTGAACCAGGAGGTGAGGCTGCAGTGAGCCAAGATCGTGCCACTGCATTCCAGCCTGGGCAACACAGCAAGACTGTCTCAAAAAAATAAAAGTAAACCAACACGCCCACTTAGTTCTTCACCAATGTCAGATACATCAGTTAAAAGAAAAATAATATGAAAGCATGATTTTAAATTTCAGTGTTCAATTTAACCATATCTTTTAAGAAGATATGAAGACAGAATTTCCCCAAGGATCAGTGGAGAAAAAAGCAGTTAAGAAAATTTTAAAACCTCAGGAGAAAAACAAGTATGGGGTAAGACCTCGAGGCAAAACTTTTTCTTTGCACTTTGATTTCAAAAGAACAGAGATGCCCAAAATATGAACTCTCTCATCTGCATTTTATATTCCTCTATGTCCTTTGAAAGGCTGGAGATGGGATCCCAGGTTCCAAAGTGCCTGGCCATGGCTCACATCAGGCGGCATCTTTCACAGCCTTTTACCCCCCTGACTGTGTCTAGAGAGCTCTGTGGCCCAATTTACACAAAAAGGTCCTAATTTACACACGTTCATCACTTTGAACAAAGTCTCAAGAAATGAGACAAATATTGACACTCCACAGAAGCAAGTATTCTCTTCCGAAAAGTCAAGTGTCAGGTTCCCATGAGCCAGAAAACTTGGTTACAGAAAGCACTGGCTGATTACTGGTTTAGTGTTAAATGCGTTTAAAATGTTAAGTGATCCAGCGCCCCTCCCAGTGGGTGGGCGCGTTGAGCTGGCTGCAGTAGTGATGCACACTGACCACGTTCTTTCCTTTGGTTTTGCTTCAAGCAGCGCACCCCACACTCAGGAAGAAACCATAGGATGGCATCGAGGTCTAGGACAGTTCTAAGGAGAGCTGCAGGCCAACTGTCTGGTCCGCAAATAGTCTCTCATTTCAGAGGAAATCACTGAACAGAGTTCATAACACGTGAATTTCAAAAATTTGTATTTCTAATTTCATCCCATTAGAACTTTTGAAGAACAGATGTGCACCTGCTCCAAGTCAATGAGAGGACAGTCCCTCACAGGTCCTCGGCCTCCGCCTCCCACCTAGAAAACGTCAGCTCAAGCCGATCACAGCACAGTGTGATTTTCTGTAAATAATGTGCACGCCTGCATCTGAGCTGAGGTGTGAATGTCTGGAATGTGCCTGCCAGGCCCAGGAGAAACTGCAGCAGCTGTGGGGACACAAGCCTCTAAGGATCCGATTTGGAGGGAACTCAAGGCAACTAAAACTAGTTCCACTGATTTTTCTTGGCAAGGCTTGACCAGGCAAACTGTTGTCACTGTTGCTAATTCATGGTAATTTGGATGGGGACTTAACAGTAAGTAATTAGAGCAATTACTGAATTTGCTACTCAATTACAATGGCACAGATTCCTGAGAATGGAAGAACTGTTGCCCAGGAATAGAGCTCAACAGGTCCTCCCCACGCCCCAGAAAACATGGCATTTCCACCCACCCCTGCTTTGGTCCCCTGGCCACCACCCTCCTGATCTCGGACATCTGATGGCATCACTCCCCACAGCTGGAAACACCTGACCTTTTGTCACCCTCCCATCTGCCCTGCCTACCTCCAGCCCAGCACACTCAGGGATGCCCACATACAGGACCAGGAAACCAGGGTTACCCTAAACCAGTGCCTGCATTCAAAGTCCTCCACAGCAGGACAATCACCAACGGCCAATACTCCCAGAACCTTCCACCTCAAAACGGGAGCACATTTGGATTCAAGTTGACAACACTGCATTCTCTTTGCCATGTACACACGGAGGCATGTCAGGTTCCACCTAAAGCTATCATCAGGTTCCACGCTGGCCAGGAGCCCAAGCCTAGTCACTCTGCATGATCTCAATTCACCACCCACAGAGAAGCCTGCAGTTTTCTTCTGGTGCACGGTGTGGATGGTGGATGCATTTCCCCTGAAGACTCAGAGATGGGAGTCTGGCCAAGGAGGCCAGTGAGCAAGGCCCGGACGTGCCCCTCTGCTGTCTACACACAGTACCCAAGTCTAGCAGTGCTGACTCTGTGGTGGGATCCATCTGGGCCTGCAGAGGACCCGGGGCACAGGAACCGTGCAGCCTGGCTGCCGCCAGAGGCCTAAGGCATCCCCACAAGCTCTCCAGCCAAGGTGTCCTCACCACAGGCAGAACCATGCAAGAGAACTGCCTGCTGAACTGGAAACGTCCCAATCTGCTCAGTCAACACTGAAAGACAACAGCCACCTACAGCTGCTGAGCCCCAAAACGTGGTCACTGGGCCTGAAGGGCTGAATCTGGAATTTAATCTGTGAAGTTCTTTTCAAATGTGTTTGGCTATGTAATCAAATCTTTATTCTAATTAAATTTAAAGGAGCCTCTGGCTATGGGCTCCCTTGTTGGGCATCACAGCTCCAGGGAGTAAGAATGGGAAGGAGAGGCCCAGAGCCTCTCCACATTCTCCACGCTAATTCAACACATCATCATAAGGAAAGGCACTCCAGCAGGAGAGGTGTGCATGGGAAGAACTGGGTTGGCCCCGACACAAGTATGATCCCCATGGCATCACAGCTGCCTCAGCCAACAGGCAAAAGACAATGATGCCCACCTGGACAGGCCACGGGATGTGATGACGCACCCCAAGCCCTAGTCCCACAGCAGCCAGAGACCACCTGCTGCTCATCCCAGGTAAAACAGGCAGAGCTGCCCGAGCCCTCAAAAAGTGGAAGAATTAAGGCAATTCCCGTGATTCCTACGACACACATGACACTCCTCACAGACAGACACAGACTTCGCTGTGAAAGTGCAGAGGACGGTGCAGTCCCTAGGTGGGCTGCTTCTTCCAATGATCGGGGAAGAAACCAGATCCGTTTCCTTGTAGGAGAATCATTTGTACCATGATTAGACAGAAGACAGAAGGTGGCTGATGTTATCAAATCACCAAGCACCACACGGCTGCTTCTTCAAGGAGGACCTGGAAACTTGCATCCACCCGTGTAGAGGCCGCAGTGTTTACAATGGAGACACGGGTGACTGAGGTCTGGCTTCCTCAGGGAAGCTAAATTTGAACTTTCACCACTGAGGAATCGGTCATTTACAGTCACTCACCCTCAATGCAGAAGAGGGCTCAAGACACTGCACCAGACTTCAACACTCAGGGTTAGGGTCTGGGTCAAATGCACAAGTTTTACAAAATGTATTTACTTGGGATGCCAGAAGAGATGTAGCTTCACAAACCCCCCCAACCCAAGGGATTGCTTAGCCCCTTCACCAGTGGATCTCACCAACGGATGACACATCCACACCTCGTCCATGGCAGCACAGAAAACCACTTGGAAGACGGCCACTCCCACCAAGCTTCCTGGCTTTGGTGTTTAAAATCTACATCTCATACATGAGATTACACTCCTCCAAACAACAGACATTGCAACTGTCATTTCACCCAAAAGGGCTTTAGGAAATGACACGTGGCCCAGGCGCCAGAGGTCGCCGGCCGCCTTACTCTAGCCTAATTCCTTTGTGCCTGTATGGAGGCTTCACAGATACAGCCCAGTCACATTAATGACCGTATGAGAAGCTCAGGGCATAGACGAACTCAGTGCTGAATTTTTCCACGTTTATCACTCTTTTGTTTTATCCAGAAGACAGCTGAGAAAAGCTGGGGCAGATCATCTCCTCGAGTGTAATGACTCCAGCCACTTCTCTTCACCCCAGGTCACCCCTGTCACACACTTTTAAGAAACCAAAGCAATTCTGTTCTCTTCACTCTGGGTTCCAAGTACCAAATTCCTCCGTTTTATCAATTAGATTATCAAGCAGCCATTTGTAATCTGGAATGCAATCTGATACAAAATTTAAAATTAATTTAGGTTGCCGTAATAGCTCCTATTTACGTTATAGACAAGGCATGAATGAAAACTAATCTGTTTGTTCATAGGACCAATTTTGTAAACAAACCAATTACTCAAGCAATGATTGTCTTCAGTCAGATGCAAATTTGCTCATAAAAGATTTTCCAGTAGGAATTTTTAAATCCATGGTCTGTATTTCCTGAGCGTGTCTCTGTACCTCCCTGAGTGCACAGCAGGACTTCCCAGGGCATCCCATCAGCAGGCCCACTGAACAGAGTAAGCCCGCAGCCCCCAGCCCAGGAATCAAGTCCGAGCCCCAGCAGCCCCTCATCCAGCCGGGGCTTCCTCACCCAGCACAGCACCCAGAGGTTTTCCAGGTTTAATGCCACATGTGCGTGGAAAATAGAGTGCTGGAAGGAGCACAGTGGACATTCTACAAATGCAAATTCCCTCCTGGAACAGCCCAGCAACCCTCTGTACCTTCCTCAAAGTACCCACACCAGGCAGGCGTAGAGAGTCTAATGGGGTGCCTAGGAATCAGCATTTAACATGATTCTGATGAATAAAAAAGTTTGAGAGGCCGGTCAGCTAGAGGCTGCCGTGGCCTCCACTCATTTGCAGGCTCTGAAGAGACACAGATTCAGGTAACAGGCCAGACAGGACAAGGATGGGGGTGGAGGGCAAATTCCATGGACCACCAACCACCCCACCATCCCCACTGAGACTCTGATTTAAGGAGAGGCAAAGCCAGGGAGAAAAGATGCCCGCACCACGTGAGGGACTGAGATTTCACCTAAAGCGCGCAGTATGTGGCTGAGGGTGAAGGTTGGACAAGCCAGGAGCACAGAACGGGGTTCACAGGCCCAGAGGCGCCCCCCACACACAGACCCCGCGCAGATCTCCCAAGCACTGCCTGTGTCTCCTGCCTGGTTTATTTCCTGCCCCCCTTCTACTGTGTTGGTTTCTCAGCCGTCCCCTGAAATGCACGACTTCCACCCCCCACCACCACACACCCCTCTCTACAAACTTGGTGGACTGAAAACAGCAGGGGTGGGTTAAGAGCTGGGCTCTGGGGCCAATGTCCTGCCTGAGACATTAGTTCCACCCCACCCAGTTGTGATGTGAGCCCCGGAGATTTCTCAAATGGAGATGGGAAGGTAACTGAACCCACTTCCCAGGGCGGCTGTGGAGACTGAGATCACATATAGCCACACCTCAGCGTCCAGCACACGTGCGACCCTAGCCGTGTTGCTCCTGATGGGACTCCCTCTATGCCCCCTCTGCTACCAGAGCCAACTCCCAGCAGTAGCTGTGGAGGGTGCGTCCTCTATTCCCACTCCACTCACCTCCCATCGCTCCACGCAGTGACCTGTCACGCAGCGGCCACCAGCAAACCTGGCCCCACTGGAAAACCGACCCCCACCCCCCCCCACTTTGGGGCGTCTTCCACTTGCAGTTCCGAAGCAGGCCGAGAAACCGCCCTCAAGGGCGCTCACCTGTTCCTTATTGCACGTAATGACCTGCCACGCAGGACCACCAGCAAACCTAGCTCCACCATCCAGGCTCCAGTGGATAACCGAACCCCTACCCCCCACCTTGGGGTGTCTTCCACTTGCGGTTCTGAAGGGAGCCGAGAATCCTCCCTCAAGGGCAGTCACCTATTCCTTATTGCACGTAATGACCTGCCACCCAGGGCCACCAGCAATCCTGGCTCCACCATCCAGGTTCTGTTGGGTAACTGCCCCCCTCCCCCACTTCTTCCTGCGGTGTCTGGGAGGCTCAGAAACTGCCCTCCAAGGGCACTCATCTGTTCCTTATTGCACTAATACCTCATTTACAGAAATCCACTTTGACTTCCAGCACTGCAGGTGTGACAATTTAGGAATCCTGCTTGCTTGCAAGCTCCAAGAGCTTGAGGTCACGTCCACCCCACCAGCATCCCAGAGACCCAGCACTGTCCCACTGTGTTTAAAATTCCAAAATACTCCTTCAAAATGCTGTTGGCATTTGGTTTGTGCATAAAATGCTAAAAACCTTCAAGTGAAATATCTTCAACGGTTTGATTCAATCCTAATATGTGAGTTACACATCTGTCAAGTTGTAAAGCCTCGTGCATTTATAACATTTTACATATGGTCAAATGGTTCATTAATATAAATTATGAGAATCTCTAAGAAACAGGTTTTTTTTCTGGCATTAGATGACCAAAGGAAAACTGGGTTCTGGCTGGCTTGCGGGCCTGTAGGGGCAGATATATCTGTTGACACAACCAAGCTCCTTCCCAATGATGTGGCCTCATCCCAGGCCCCTCACCCACATCCCTGCAGGCCCCTGGAGGAGCAAGCTGACCTGCCCACATTTCTCAAATGCACAGCTGTTGCTCACGCTGCAGATGGAGCTCAAGGCACGAGCAGGCCACCACCCTAAAAATACCACGCAGCGTCCACGCCAGGTGACGGTGGTTTTCACTCCATCCCAAAGCCCCATGTATGAGTTTACAGCCATGACTACTAAATGGATTTTTAAAACCTCAACATACTTTGTTTGCTTTTATGCAACAAAGTTAAAAGACTATCACTCAGATATAGGCTCTGAAACTGTGGAATAATTATTTGGGAACAGAGCCTCTGCCACATCAGGATAAGTACTTGGACAACACCCCGTGACCTCGGTCCACACAAACCCATCCAGACCAGAGGCCTCCCGCACTGCTCTGGAATTTCTGTAAAGGAGGTATTAGTGCAGAAGGAACAGATGGGTGCCCTTGGAGGGCAGTTTCTGAGCCTCCCAGCCACACGGCCACATTCAGGCTGAAGCCGCCCCACCTCCAGAAACACTGTCCCTCGCCGAGGTGTGCCTGGCTTCTCCCTTTTTCCAGAACTCAACAAAATCTGAAAGGACAGGTCTGTGTAGAAAAACACAAACTACTTGCGATTCCTCTTCCCAGTTCAGGCTGCAGGAAGCTCATTTCAGCCCTCACCGTGTTCTGACTGTGGCTTGGTTGCCATAATAAAGTCAGAATTCTAGTCCCTGTCTCCTGGGCGGTGTGGCAGGCATACGTACCTTCAGTCACATGAGGAAAGGCGTGGTGAGCCCCCTTCCTTCAGTAAAACTGCACAGTTCCCCGAACCCTGATGTCATCCCCCTCACGCCACTGTGAACACCTGGACAGAGCACATTTCAATGCGTGCACCTTTGTGGGCTAGTTTTCTATTTCTCCACTAAATCACCCCAAATTTAGCGCCCTAAACACTGACTTATTTTCTCACATTTCTGGAAGCTGGAGTCCAAAACAGGTCCCACCAGCTAACGTCGAGGTGTCGACAGGGCTGGCTCTGGGGGAGCGACTGTCTCTTTGCCTCCCACAGCCTCTAGAGTCTTCCTCATCCCCTTGTCCATAGGGCACCCACTGTCTTCAGGACCCACAGGGGCCCTGGTGGCCCCTCAACAGGAAGACGCAGAAATGTCAGGAACCCGGGCTCCAGTGCTAGGGCCAAGCCTCCCCCACCCTCCCAGCTCCTCACGCACTCCCATGCGAGCTAATATAGATTCCACTTTAGTGTCACCAGTGTAAGTGCCCAGCTGTGAACTGGTTAACCTTGCCCACACAGACCCCAGGAATAAACTCACAGGCCATGGACCACTCCACAAGCAATGAGTGACCACCTGCTTGGGGACCGCCATGGCCCAGCAGAGCCCTCTGGTGCCTCCCCATGGGCTCAGGGACCGGCGGCCAGTGTCTGCAGCACCAGAGGGCCCTGGATAAAAAAGACAGCTCCCATGTCGGGAGGCATGCGCCCAGCAGTTGGGTTCCCGGTACTTTAAGTAGCCCAGGTGGACAAGCCGTGCCGCGTGCAACTCCATCACCAGAATAACGACTGCACGTGGTGAGTGCACGGGTGGCCACCCCTCAGTCCAGCTGGCCATGCTAAGCACATCACCGCCGTGATGCCCAATCAGACTCAGCTGCTGGCACAGTCCAGGCATCGGCCCCCCAAGAACATTCTGGATCACAATTCACAGTAGTGATTGCGATCAGGGCCACACGTGGCTGAATGTATTTACAAGAGGACGCCATACCAATCTGGCTGGACTCAGAGCATTTCCCACTGTATATTCTTACAACACCATTTTATTTGCACTTTATTAAATTTTTGTGGTTTTTTCTGCCTATCTACTTTATGGGAGAGTTT
Organism: Macaca thibetana thibetana; assembly: GCF_024542745.1. Classification (NCBI taxonomy): domain Eukaryota; kingdom Metazoa; phylum Chordata; class Mammalia; order Primates; family Cercopithecidae; genus Macaca; species Macaca thibetana. Next base: position 54,560 of record NW_026088795.1, on the reverse strand, counting down.
CTTGTTCTTATGACTGCAGTGATACTTCAAGCTACAACTCTGAATGTGTAAAATTAGTTTGGAAGGCGCCTTATCGTTAAACATTTCACAAGCAAGCAGTCAGGGGCACCTAACCCGAGGCCTGTTTTCTTCTCTGAGCCAAACCTACATTGGACTCACAGAAAATGGCAAACGGAGAGCGGCTGGATCTCCAGTGCCCATTCCTAGGGGGCCTCCTGGGGAGCAGATATGGAAGGAGAAGCCCTGGGCAATGGCACATCGTCATACTAAAGAAAAGTGCATTTGGGTAAACGTAAGCACCAGACTTAAGAGATTAAGCAAACCATGAAAAGAAACCACTAACCACACAGCTTCTTCTCCAAAACAGAACTAAACTCCCTTTAGTTTCAATTGGAAAAGCACAAGTGATGATCAGGATACAAAAAAAATGACAAAGTATGTGAACACAGGAGAATGAACAAGGGCCACTGTCTCTTCCTGTGTCAGTGGGAGCCTCACATCTAAGCTGGATTTAGAAGGTTGTTACTTTGGGCTGAAAGTTATCTCCAACCCTAGTTAGTAAGCAAGTGGAGCAGAACGCTTCAATTATTTCAAAGTTTAGCAGCAAAGCTCTGCAACTCTCAAAACCATTTTAATCGGTGTGAATTTTAAAGTGACTCAATCTGTTGGCTGGAGTATCTAATGCTTAGCCCACGGGGTCATGTTGGAAAATTATTCCAATTGCTTTTGTTTTTCCTACTGAAGATGGATTTGAACGTTCTTGTAGTTTGCAGTTGGCTCGTTCTGATGTTTGGTCCTGAGGAGGCCCAAGTACCTGGAGAAGAAGAATCTGAAACCTCAAGACACTCGAGTGCTGTCTGGGGAGATGGAGACCCCAACCCGAGGTCCACTGACAGACTCAGCACGGGCGCAGGGCCACCCGACGCAAGGGCTACGTATTTGCCACTTACAAAACAACATAAGCACCCACCCTCAGGTGTGCACACACGCTCTGTACACGCTCACCTCTGTCCGTACCAACACCAGCACACACCCCCAGGTGTGCACACACGCTCTGTACACGCTCACGTCTGTCCGTGCCAATACCAACACACAACCCCGAGGTGTACACACACGCTCTGTACACATCTGTCCCAGCCAACACCAGCACACACCCCCAGGGGTACACACACGCTCTGTATACGCTCACGTCTGTCCATGCCAACAACAGCACACACCCCCGAGGTGTGCACACATGCTCTGTACACATCTGTCCCTGCCAATGCCAGCACACACTCTGTATGCGCTCACATCTGTCCCTGCCAATGCCAGCATACACCACCAAGGTGTGCACACACGCTCTGTACACGCTCACATCCCTCCCTGCCAATATGAGCACACACCCCCCCAGGGGAGCACACACACTCTGCACATACTCATGTCTGTCCCTGCAGCCTGAGTCAAATAGTCACAGAGAGGCAGAAGAGGAGGAAGAAGGATGCGATGGGCACTGAGGTCCTGGGCCGGTTCCCCTCCCTACCTCGGGAGAGACCCCTCACGTGATCCTGCCGTCACTCACCCTTCCGCCTCCATCCTCCCACATGGATCAGAGGAGGACGCCCACTGCACAGAGCTGTGATGATCATGAACAGAAGATGGCAGGAGCTCATGCCAAGGTGCTGAGCACGGGGCCTATGGAGTGCTTCTTTCTGCTGTGGCTGACATCAAAAACAAGAGGCTGATACGGCTTCCAGAGAGAAAGTCACTCGCTGAGACACTGAAACGTGTGACCTAGGAGCCTGTGAAGGTCGAAGAACAGGCGTGTTCCATCCACAAAGACAGCCACACTGCAGAGAGAATGGAGGGTGTGTTGCCTCTCAGGACAGCAAGTTCAAGCTGTTTATAATTGGTAGCGTAAAGAGGGACCAGCAGAGGACAGGGCTGTAATTGGAGGTGACAATGTTTTATTTTCATAATTGATATTGGGGACTTGGACCTACAGCACTGTGCCTTGCCCTTTCGCCAGATGGGCCATGCCTCTCTATACTTGAGTCTATTTGACTAAATACCCGATATTGACTAGGAATTATGACGTGTAGGATACCCCTTACCACAGTAACATCGAATTCACGTTCGAAATGCAATTTGCTCAGGGACTGGCTTCTAATTCTGGGTGGGAATGTTAAGCTCAGTCCCGTTCAATTCAATAAGCATTTATCAAGAAACTCCTAGACCAAGAGCTGTGTTAGACACTGGCTATGGGGTGATGGAGATACCAAGATGTGGAATTAGAGCTCGAGAAGCTCAAATGCTTTCATTTCATTCCCTAATGCAATTACCTAGCTTCAACCTGATGGCTGTAATGTCTAAATTCACTTTTTCTTTATTCCAGTTCTACATAACAAAGCATAAATAATCACCGAGAAATGATTCTGTGTTGGACTATTCAATGGACAGAGAAGATCATTCTGACCGGCGTGAGGCACTGTCTCCGTTCCTGGGGAGCCCGTGAGGTGGCTGCAGGGAGCACACGCATGAAGATTCAGAAGCACGAGCGGGCGCAGTCATCTCCCTCCAGCCGCACTTGGTTTTCATGAGGACGCATGCAGGGTAGAGGAAGACACCGAAATGCTGTGGCGCTGAGGGGAGGAGGGGGGGGACGCAGGGCAGAGGGCTGGCCACCACCCCTTGCATCCATGCCCCTATGAACACTGCCAAAATCAGCCCCAATGGGGAGAAGTGAAGTGGGTGAAAGAGGTGGACAGACTTGGCTTCCATGGAATTCACAAATTCCAGTCATTAAAAATACCTTCTGAGTTTTCATCTGGAAAACTTTGCAAATGCATTTAGGGACAAGAGGCAGAAGATGAAGCCAACACACTTGGGCTCAAACCGCTGCCCTTCTCCTTCTCTCTGCATCCAGGACCCGCCCTTAGCCCCTGAGTGCGAGGACCCGGAGCTGCCCAGCTCAAGGATGCAGCCCCTGACCAGAGGAGGGAGGTGCACAGCGGGGCCCCCAGCACGTGGATGGCAGGATCTGTGCTATCTCAGTCCCAGGGCCCCAAGCAGACGGGAAGAAGATGACATGGCTGACAATATCAAAGGGGCTGGACTTCTCTTCAGTGATATGGTTCCTCTTATCCAGGGGGTGAGTGGATGACATTACTCCCAGTAAAGTAGGAACCATACAACCACCCTGGGATTTTGTCCTTAATAACCACAGGGGAGAGGTGATATTATTACCAGTATTGCAAGGGGTGTACACCCCTCCTGTGATATTGTTTCTTATATCCAGGAAAGGAGAAGATGATATTAGTACAAATATCGAAGGGATGGACAGTCCCCATGGGATATTGTTCTAAAGATACAGGTTGAAAGAGGATGAGATTCCATCCAATACAACAAGAGGTATACACCCCACCTGTGATATGAACCGTAAAACCTAGAAGAAGAATGACATTGCTTCCAAAAACACACGGGGTGTACACCCACCCTGTGATATTGTTCCTGTCATCTAAAGGAAGAGATGATGATGCTACTCCCGCTACTGGAGAAGGTACACAACCCCCTGTGCTACTGTTCCTCATAACTTGCGGGGGAGAGCATGATATTACTTGCAATATGACAGTGGATTGAAACGCAGTCTGTGATATTGCTCCTAATTTCCAGTAGATAAAGTAGATGTTCCAGCCAAGAGAATAGTGGGTGTACAGCCGCCCTGTGATATGTCTCGGAATAATCAGGCAAACACAGGATGACATTATCCCAAATCTCCCAAAAAGTGTACACCCATTGTGTGATATGGTTCCTAATATCCAGAGGTGCAGATTGTGGTATTTGTTCTCCGATCACAGGCTGTGTACACACAACCTGTGAAATTGTTCCTAATATCCTGAACAAAAGAGACTGCTAATAATGGACACACATTGCGGCAGGGAGTAATTGGCTATTAAGATCCCATCGCAGGGGAGTGAGGCACCCCCCTGATGGGGGAGTGATAGCAACCCCCTCTCCCCACTGGCGATTACGATCTAAATCACACAGCAGCTCAGGACACCAGCCCTGCCCCAACCTTGACCCTGACAGTGGGTGTCATGGGACTATGTCAGGGTGGGTGGCAGCTCAGCTCTAAGGTATCCCTGCTGCCAAAGACCAACAGTTCCTGCTTGTTTGAATCTGGCCACAGGGTCTCTGTTGGTGAGACAGATGACCATGAGGCAGACACCCTGAAATCTAGCACGACAGAGCTCAACGCCCCCATGAGAGGCACCATAGCACGCAGACTTTGCAGACATACTAGCGAAGGCCACAGCAGGCCCTGAGTGAGGAACAATCTGACCAAGATCCTGGGGTCCTGCCACACAGCCCTTAAACCAGGGACTGGAAACTGTTTCCCTAAAGAGCCAGGGAGTCAGTATTTTCAGCTTTGCCAACTGATCTTTGCCTCAAGGATGCAACTCTGCCATGGCTGCACGACAGCAGCCTTCTGCAGGTGGCCTGTGAAGAGATGGGCATGACTGCACCCCCATCAAACTTTACTTATGGACATGGAAATTTCTCAGTGTCATGAAGTGTTATTTTTTTATTTGTTCAACCATTTGGAAATGTAAAATCCATTCTTGATTCATGGGCCACAAGAACAGGCAGGGTACGGGCTGCCCCTTGCCGACCTCTGGAATGAGCTTAGAGAAGGAAAGGACAGGCTGGGCCAGCGCAGCCTCTCACAGGGGATTTGCTGCAGGAGGGTCCTTCGTAGCAACCACTTCTCATCCTTCATCTTGGCTTCAAGTGCAGTTCAGGTGGAGAAAGAGAACAGAACCGGCCTCAGCAACAAGAAGGAAGGAGATGCAGGGTCAAGCAGCCGTGTGGATCGGTCACACTCAACATTCACACCAAGCGGAGCACAGGCAGGACCAGCCCGGGGGTGCCGAAGTGGAGGCTCTCTGGGGTGGGGGACCTCTGGGTGGGCAAGATTCTCTACCTAAAACTCAAATAGAGATCTACACAGCAGTAGTTATAGAAAACACACACTAAGAAAAAGGCCAAAATAAAAATAGGACACCAAGTTTTGGCCAACTGGGTCTCACAAGCCAGTAGGTAAGAAAGCCCAGGAGGGCCCACCAGAGGAGCTGGGGGTGGGTTCCTGCCTGCAGGGGGCCTGGGACACCCCATTCCCACAGAGAGGACCCAAGCTTTGGGGAGGAAGCTGTCAGAGTCACCCAGTGAGCTGCTCAGAGCTGGAGCCACAGAGCAGGGGGGAGCCCTGGCTACGTCCCCCTGTGCAGGCTGAGAAGCTGGGGTGGGGGCACACCCCCAGGGGCCGATGCAAACAGTGGACCGTAGGCCCTCCTCCTGCCCAGAGGATGCTCAGCTCCCAAGGGACCACCAAGGCCTGGAACCCAGGGACACACCACCTGACCCTTATGCCCAGGCCTCCTGGACCAGGCAATGTCCAGTACAGGCAGGCAGTCTGGGCTTGGGGCCAGGATAGGGGTGGGTGGTCCTGCTAGCCAGGCCTCCTTCTCCCTACCAGCTGGGCTGGTGGCACTGTAGTTTTGGTTCTGGCAACATATTGCTGCCCTCTTTGGCCACACCAGTCCCTGGCTCCCTGGTTAGACCCAGTGCTGTCCAACCCACCTACACAGGTCCCACACACCCAGTGCCCACCAGGCTCCTGTCAGCCAGGAGGACCCGTGCTCATCCCCTGAAGTATCCGTGGGAGCCTGCATCCCACAGGGACCCACATCTCGGGGCCAACCTCCATGGGGTTTTCTTGGTTGTGGTGGCAGGGGTGGGGGGGTGTTGACCTCCAGCCCTCCCATCCTGGCCACTGTGTTTTATGGGAATCATTCAGTCCTGGGAGCCTCCTGGGGACCCCAAAAGGAAGAGAACAGGGTGGCCATGGCAGCCTCAGCCCCAGGCTCTGCGCCCAAGCGCAACAGAAGGAAGAGAACAGAGTGGTCATGGCAGTCTCAGCCCCAGACTCCGGGCCCAAGTGCAACAGTCTTCCGGTTCTGGTTTGATCTGGGCGGTAACAACAGGTCAAGTCATTCACACAAGGATTGGCTTCAATATAATGCATCAAGGGACTGTGGAGGACACAGATCAGCCTCCAGACCAGTTACACCTGGTGACTTAGCCAGTGCAGGCTGGGGAGTGGAAAAGCTGACCCCTGACCTCCCCACCTACCCTGCCCACCAGATGCCAGTAGCGGCCAGGGATCCCTGACTTCAGGCAGAGGCAGACAGCACAGTTGCTGCCTCCTTTGATCCCATCCCAGGGCCCACAGGGCCTGGAGAAACCTGGCAGGGGCTGAGTTGGGAGAATCAGGCAGGGAGATGCCAAGTGAAGAATGTGAGGGACTGGGTATGAGGGGCACTAGGGCACAGGGTCTGCTTCCCCTGGGGAGGTGGCAGTGAGACATAGAGTAGCCAAGCCTCCACAGGCACCACCCTGCTGCCAGGCATGTGTGGTGCCCATACCCACCCCAATGGCTGCAGGAAGTTTCTTCATCAACAAAAGGAGAGGACGCACCCACACCCACATAGGCATTGGTGCCCACACACATCAGAGAAGAAAATTGCTGCTGTGCCCAAGGTGTGGGGAAAGGGGCAATGTCCCCTTCCTTCCCATGGTGGGTCCAAAATTACCTGTTCCTGCCAGCACCCCCACCCCCAACTCCACAAGCTGCTGACCTCCACCACAGTGCCATGCCACGTGCCAGGAACAGCTCAGCGGTACATCCCAAAGGGTGCTATCCTGGAGTGGCTGTGCTGGGCAAGGGACACATTTCCTAGTCACAGAGGTTTTCTTTCTTTACCGCTCACCGGCCCTGTGTCTCGGTTTCCCCCACTGTGGCACAGTGTAAAAATCCCATCTTGAAGGCTAGGAACCCAGAAAGGTCACCACACCTGGTGAAATGGGGGTGAAACTCCCTGTCTGGAACCTCTTGCTCCAGGACTGATGTCCATTGGGACATGGCCAGGCCAGCATCCTGGGGAGGGCTGCATTCCCTGCCTGGGGAACCTTGCTCCCAGTTAGGGATCACTGGAGTTGAGGCCCCTAATGGATTGGGGGAGGCACAGGGGTAGAATGGAGGTAGCCCCATCATACAGGCCTGTGTAGACCCCAGAAAGCAAGCATTGAGTTCAGACTCTTGTCTGAAGCTGGCCACCTGAAAGTATTTGGGCTTTGGGGTGTGATGAGGGCCTGGGGTCAGGGAACAAAGTGTTCTGGTTTGGACACGCAGGAGGTTCTCTGCAGCTCTCTCAGGTACAGGGTATGTTGCTAAGTATATGCTTTTAAAAACCCTAGGAGGAGGGGGCACCTAGAAGGGGCCCTGAAGTCAAGGGCATGGTCCAGTCTTTCCACCTCCCCAGCTGAAGACAGGCTGGAGGACAGTTCTCCAGAGTTTCCTAACAAAGAAGAGAAAAAAGAAATCAAAAAGACCTGGAGGATAGGCAAGCTAATGAGGGCTGACTGGGATTACCCTGCCTAATCCTCAAAACAAGCCTTCCCTATCTGTCCTCTGGGCCAGGTGAGGAAACAGGTCACAGTAGGACATTCAGACCCTGGGCAGGCAGCTGGCAGCCTGGAGCCCAGGAGGTGCAAACACATTTTCACTAAGGCACGTCCTGCACAGCCCTAAATCCATTCAACCTTGAGTCAATACAGCACATGCTTCTGTGAGCACAGGGTTGGGTCTAGGGTTACAGATTAACAGCATCTCAAGGCAGAAGAATTTTTCTCAGTACAGATCAAAATGGACTTTCTTATGTCTTCGTCTTTCTCCATAGACACAATAACAGTCTGATCTCTCTTTCTTTCCCCCACACAGAGAGTGTCACCACTGTATGTCAGCCACCGGGGGACAGGCTTCAGCTTACACCCACCTTCCAAATTCCACCCTCTCACCTTGGCAGAAGCTGGCCAGGAATTGGGGCCAATGGATGGGTGGGGTCTGCACACGACACCGTGTTCAGGTCCCCATGACGGCTTCACACATGGGTGGTGGCCCTGCAGTTCCAGGTGCCACACATACGCCAGCCCCTGCTCGGGCCCTGATCTTTGAGGAGGGGGAGCAGCAGAACCCGGGCTCTGACCCCACAGTGCCACTCACACCCACAGACGATTCTCCACACAGGCATCAGGTCTCGGTCCTGGCCACCTCCCCCTGCAGGGCCTCAGCTCTTTCCCGGGACTCACGTGGTCCTTCCTCACATGCAGCTCTGGTAGGATGCATTGATCTGTACCCAGGGGCTCTGAGGTGACAATGGTCACGCTCATGCAGAGTGCAAGGGCACAGGCTGGGTGCCCATTGTGGGGACCCTGACTGCAGCACTCCCAGACTATCATCGGGCATGTTGGCCCCCAGGCTTAGCTAGGTCACCAGCAGTAGGAGTGCACTGCTCTGGACTCTGCAGGAGGAGGACAACTGTCACCACATCTTGATGTTCTCCTGCTGGTGTCACTCTGTGCTTCTCATCTCCTGGTTGTAGGATTCAGGGCAGACTCTCTGAACACCTTGTGGGAAATAGCAGAGTCCAGCAGAGAAGAGGAGAAAAGCCCAGCTGCAAAGATAAAAAAATGGCAGGTGTGACATGGGCCCCCATTCAGATTCTGTATTTAGATGAGGTCTTCCGGAACACTTGCTCTCATTGGATAATACTTCAATATATATGTGTGTGTATATATATATATACGTATATATATATATATATAAATATACATATACATATATATACAAATATACATATACGTGTGTGTGTGTGTGTGTGTATATATATATATATATATATTTTTTAGATAGAGTCTCACTCTGTAGCCCACGCTGGAGTGCAGTGGCATGATCTCGGCTCACTGCAACCTCCACCTGCCGGGTCCTGGTTCAAGCAATTCTCCTCCCTCAGCCTCCCGAATAGCTGAGATTACAGACATGCACCACCATGCCGGGCTAATTTTTGTACTTTTAGTAGAGACGGAGTTTCACCATGTTGGCAAGGTTGGTCTTGAACCCCTGGCCTCGGGTGATTCACCCACCTTGCCCTCCTAAAGTGCTAAGATTACAGGCATGAGCCACAGTACCCGGCCCATTGTGGCAGCTTAATCACAGAGGAAAAGAAGGCCCGGACCCAGCACGAAGATGATGAAAAGGGGTAAGAGCAGTTCTCTCTCCTATGGTGTTGCCAGGCTTCAACTTTCAACATAAGGGACACTAAATAGCTTTCCCAACAAAAACAACTGAGATGTTGGGTAAAACCTACCAAAATGCATCTTTGTAAGTGCATTACTGAGCTGGCATTGAAGGATGGAATCCACAGCAGTCAATAAAGAATTGGCAGGAACTAAAGTGGAATTTTTTTTTCCCTTTTAGACAGTTGCACAGAGGATGAGGCATCAGAAACAAAACTGTATGTCTCTCCAAAATCAGGTCAGAAATCTGACATCTTAGACTTAAAATGAAAGCCCACCTCAGAGCAGGAGCAGCGAGGAGAGCAGCTGTCCCTGCATTGGTGCTGGGTGGAGGGAAAACCCTGACCCTGAGAACCGACGAGAAACAGTCCTCCAGGAGTTCATGCTGGAAGACCTGGAGAGCATGGGTCAAATCGACGTGGCACCAGGCGGCTGCTCACTTCACCTCTACCCCATGTGAGTGAACATCTTTGCTGAAACAATGCAACCCTGTCCTCAAAATATCTCCCCACATAAAATTCCAAGGAAGATAAGTCCGCGTGCAAAAAGTTACAAAACTTAAGTCAACAAAGTACTGTGGATACATCCAATAATTCAAGAAACAAATTCAACAGAGCCACAAAAATCCAAAAGGTGGAAAAGATCAACTGCTGGCAAAGGATCCACTGCTGTTGCTCCTGTTAAGAGACTGTATTTCATAAAAAAGTAAACACGCCCCTCTGTGGCCTCACACTTGCCTTCTCAGGCATGTCTGCCCCAGAAATGCCCTTGCACTGTCTTCTCCAAGAGACACGTACGGGGCAAGAATATTTAGGCAGTGATTGTAGAAATAGAAAACACCTGAAAGCCATCCAAACACACCTCTATCAAGGAAAAAAGCTGGCATAGTCATATTGTGGAATATGATACAGCTGTGAAAATGAACTGCAGTTAGAAGCATCAACAATGAAAAATTACAGTGAACAAAGGAAATTACTGAAAAATACACTGCTATTCCATATACAGTTCACAAACCATAACATATGACATTGCTTAATAATATACACAGAAATGATAAACCTTATGAAAAGCAAGACAAACATTAACACATTAGTCCTATGTCTGGGTGAAGAAGGGAGACCCAGGTGATCAAGGAAGGGCATATTGTAGCCTTTCAAGACAGTTGATGCTAATGGATGATGACATCAGTGCAATTATTAATCTTTGGTATTATGCATTCAGTTTTGTTTGTTGGTTGGTTTTTGAGGCAGAGTTTTGCTCATGTAGCCCAGGCTAGAGTGTAATGGCATGATCTCAGCTCACTGCAACTCCTCTCTCCTGGGTTCAAACAACTCTCCCACCTCAGCCTCCCGAGTAGCTGGGATCACAGGTGCCTGCCATGATGCTCAGCCAACTTTTTGTATTTTTTTAGTAGAGACGGGTTTCACCATGTTGGCCAGGCTGGTCTTGAACACTTGACCTCAAATGATCCACCTGCCTCAGCCTCCGAAAAGTGCTGGGATTACAGGCATGAGCCACCGTGCCCACCCAAATTTTATAGACTCTTACGTGTCATATATTTCATAATTAAACATAAAAAATAAAATATTTACTGTAGTTTGTAAATGAAAGAGCAATAAAAAATGTTGCAAACTTTTAAACATCAAACCTGTTGTATAGCTCATAGTGACCCTCGTATTAAGCTGTGGTAAGTTCCAAGTTGTATTTCACTGTCATTTTCTAAAAACTAGGTGAACAGATGAAAAACAGAATTCAGTTTTAAAACAAGATATTAAGATAATGTTACTGGTTGAAGGTGTCCAGGTTCTTGGTGCCTTGAACCAAGACTTGGACACAACGCAAAAATGGAGCAAGGAAAGAATGAAGCAGCAAAGCAGAGATTGACGGAAAATGAAAGCACACTCCACAGGGTGGGAGCGCCTGAGCACAGGGAGCCCGTTACTGAAGTTTCTGGGGTTTGAATCCCCTCTAGAGGTTTCCATTGGTTACTTGGTGTGCACCCTATGTAAATGAAGAGGAGGAAGTACAATTACAATGTCATGTACTCGGTGTATGCCCTGTGTAAATGGAGAGGATATTTCCTGTCATAGCCCAAGAGTTTCCATTTGATTTCGTTCTCCGAAGTCAGGGTGAATCGGCCTTATGTTCCTGCCTCCAGACCCTTTTCTCCTGCCTCCGTGGAATGGATGGCAGGACATGGAAAAGTGTTCTGTCCAAATGACATGCCCCAGGGCACTGGCAGCTGAGGACGAGAGAAACCAGTTGGTGCACACTGAGGAACGCTCACCCGTGTGTCTCCACACCGCACAGAACAAAGTGAGTGTCCTTGTCCTGAACCCTCTGAAGTGAGTATCTCGCCTCAGGGCTTTCATGAAACCCTTTTTTGGAGAGGCTCCTTCTCTCTCCTTCTGCAGCCACAAGGCAGCAGGGATAGCCCCTCTCTCGCTGAAGTTCTTCTAAAAAAAAACAAAGAGAATAAAAAATAATAGAATTAATGTAAAATAATAAAAAATAATGAAAATGAAACTTTTTTTTACAGAAGCAGCTCTGGAATTTCATGTATTGGTGGCATTAAAAGCAGAAAATGGGCCTATAGGCCTAGTGGAGTGGCTCACGCCTGTAATCCCAGCACTTTGGGAGGCCGAGGCGGGAGGATCACGGGGTCAGGAGATCGAGACCATCCTGGCTAACACGGTGAAACCCCGTCTCTACTAAAAATACAAAAAATTAGCTAGGCATGGTGGCGGACGCCTGTAGTTCCAGCTACTCAGGAGGCTGAGGCAGAGAATGACGTGAACCCAGGAGATGTAGCTTGCAGTGAGCTGAGATCGCCTCACTGCACTCCAGCCTGGGCAACAGAGCAAGACTCTGTCTAAAAAAAAAAAAAAAAAAAAAAAAGAAAAAAAAGAAAAAAAAAAAAGAAAATGGGCCTATTATAGAGCTCAATTTAATGGCAAAATTTAAGGAAAGAATAAAAAGACTCTGCTAATAATGATGACATGAGAGTGCTCATATTGTCATTTTCTCTGGGAACCAATATTGGGGAGGAGGTGGGACCATCTGCCACCAGGCTCCAGGTGATTTTCAGGCTGTTCCCCCAAATCACTGCAGCCTCTTCCCTGCTGGTCCCTTGATGCTGCTGCCGTGTCGGGCGTCCTGTGTAGCAGGAGGCACCTCGACAGCTTCCAGTGGGATAGGCCTGCAGCATTCTGAGCCTGAATGCCATCATCACTAGGAAGTAAGGAGACACAAGCAGGAAGGGTTCAGGGATGGAGCGGCCGCTTCTCAGGGATCAGTCTCAGGCTCCAGCTGAGAAGAATCCTCTTTCAAGACAATGGCTCCAGGCTGAGGTCAAGGCTGTTTCTGTGCATTATGATGACTGACCTGCATCCACAGGGAAGCGTATCCGGGCTCCTTTTTTCCAGGTGATGTTGGGAACACCTTGAAATGGGCACTGGTGGATTTCAATTCCAGCCTTCCAGAAGCCGCTCCAAATGGAAATTGAGCTAAGGGATGTAGCTGGAGTAAGTAAACAGCTTTAGGTCCTGAACAACAATTTTCACATACAATATAGTATGCAGGGAGAAATAAAGCCTCAGGACCCCAATTCACAGCAAAAAAAGAAAAAAAAAAACATTAAGCTGGAAGCTGAATCATGCAAGAAAGTGCCTTTCCTTTTGTTCCTAAGCAGATAGCTACAGATAAAGGGTTACATATCTCCACAGGAAGCTGGTCTATGTTCATCTTATCTTATGTAAAGGACTGATTTACCACATGTGAGATGAAGACATAACTGACCATTCCCCACCTGCTCTCTTTCTCTTGCAACCTGAGGAATGACCACAGGCTCCCTCTTTCCCCTCCAGCCCACCCTTTTCCTCCAGCCCACCCTTCCCCTCCAGCCCACCCTTCCCTCCAGCCCACCCTTCCCTCCAGCCCACCCTTTTTTTTCCAGAGTCCAGGCTGGACCCTTCCCTCCTGCCCAGCCCCCCCGGGTTTACCCATTCTCCCCCAGCCCACTGGAGCCATTCTCGCCTTCCCTCTTCAGCCCACCCTTCCCCTCTAGCCCACCTTTTCACTGTGTTAGCCAGGATGGTCCTGACCTCGTGAGCCCACCCTTCCCTCCAGCCCACCCTTCCCCTCCAGCCCACCCTCCTCCAGCCCACCCTTTTCCTCCAGCCCACCCTTTAACCCTTACTGAAGAAGCCTCAAAATCATCTTGGGAGGAAGGCACAGACCACAGACTGTTTCTGTGATTCCGTGTTTTTTTCTTCCAAGCATGTCCTTAACCTTGGCAGAATTAACTTTTAAATGGATTGAGATCGGTCTCAGGTACCTTTTGGTTTACAATCGCATGCCTCAGCCATCGCACAGCTCTCTGGCCTTTGTCCTCTTTTACCAAAGGAGGAGGGTGAATTCCATGATCCTAAAACCCCTTCAGCTCTCCATAGGTTTCTGGGGGGACACAATTACCTAAGAGATTAGAGAGAGCATCATAAAATATAAGTAGACGGTGTGTGGCAGTTAGGGTTAAGTTTGGCTGCATAAAACAGAAGACTCAAGCTAACAGAGGCTCACACATAGAAAGGTCTGTCTTTTCACATGAAAGGAATCTGAAGGCAGGCAATCCTCCCCTGTGCACTGGATCTGTGATCTTATCAGAGAGCCCAGCTTCTCCTATCATTCCCTCAGGCACTTTGACTGAAGGTGGTTGTATCTTCTAGATCACCTCATGCCCCAAGATAGCAGCTTTGTTCCTGCAATCACAGCTGCATTCAAAGCAGCAGGAAAAAGAAAAAAAAAAAAAAAACGCCATACTCAGTAGTTTGGCTCCTTTTAAGAAGTCCTTTTGGATGTGCTACTCAACAATTCTACTTAAATCACATGGGCCAGAATGGACCCACATGGCCACATGGGTGCACAGAGACAGCTGGGGAATGAAGCATTTAGTGCAGAGCCTTGGTCAGAAGAGGAAGAAGAAATGGATGTTGAACCAACTGTTTCTGTCACATGGCGTTTTAGTTGAGCTTGGAAGGATGAGTGGGTTATTCACAGACAGGCTTGGAGAGAGACACAAGCAAGGATCGTGTGTGGAAGAAGCACGTCAGGAATTCGCAGGATAAAAAGAGTCTCCCCCTCACTGCAGAGTCTTCTCGCTAAAAACTCAAGGACTTCTGAATTATTTCCATACTTTTTCTTTCTGAATTTAGAAGATTTACAATTCAATTATATATAATGATAAGACATCGTCTTCTTGGGGATTGTTTAAAAACTCTGTTTGGGTTGGGAAAGAGAAACCTAAGACCCAAGTGCAGGGGGTGGGAGTTTCAAGGTTCCTGGAACACAATGCTGGAAGGAATTCAGGCAAAATATTCCATGGCCTTCTGACTGCTCTCTGGTGCCTGTTGTGAAGTCTAAAAGCTGTGATGCTCCCCAGGAATGGCTATGTTCTGAAAGCTTTTCTAGAAAAGTGTCTTGAGCTGGGCTACATTGTTAGCTCTCTGCTTCACAGAAAGATCCTTCTCGAAGTCCAGAGGGCACTTAGATAAGACAGACTACATGGTACTTGAGGTTTCCTCCGTGGTTTTCTTCCAGACATCTCTGAGGCATCAGAAGCAAGGGTCAACAACTCAGTGTAATAGAAATTTTAAAATGAATCAAATATTTGGATGGATGGAAGGAGAAACCTTCAAAATTATGCCTATTATTTAGCATTTTATCTTCCACAAAACAAAACAAAGCTATAAACTTCTCACTGCAACTGTGAGGGAAGAGAATCCTAAAACATTTTGTCTTAGCCTGTTTTCTGCTTCTCTTAGCAGAGTGCCTGAGACTGGGTAATTTACAAAAACAGATATTCACTTCTCACAGTCCTGGAAGTGGGAAGTACAAGGTTAAGGGGTGGTGGGCATCTGGCAAGGACCTTTGTGCTGTGTCATCCCACAGGAAGGTGGAAGGGCAAGAGAGCATGAAGGAGTAAGAGGGGTCAAACTCACTTTTGTAACAGACCAATTCTTGTGATAAGGAACCCACTCCCCCAATAACAACATTAGTCCACTCACCAGGGCGAAACCCTCATGACCTGATCACCCCTTAAACATCCCTCCCCTCAGCACTACTGCATGGGGGATTCAGTTTCCAACACTTGAAATTTGGGGGACACTTTCAAGCCATAGTAAGAAAGAAATGGCAAAAATAAATTACTTAGACAGTGTTTATCACTAATAATAAGGTATGCACAAAACATCATTTATAGTCTATATTCACTATAATATGTTGTGCTCTATTTTCATGTTACTTTATGCAAAGAAATAAAAAACAAAGAGAAAGATTTTTGAGAGAGGTATTAAGAAACAGCACCATAACTTTAGTTAAACTGAGAAACTGGTGGAAGTAATTGTTTTAAAAACCTTTTTTATTTGCCGGTTGTTTGGAAGTCAGTGGTGACATTTCAAGGAGGAGTTGTCATTGGGAAGGCAGATTTCAGGAGGCTTTAGTAAGAGAGGGCATGAGGAAGATGGGAAGGAAGGAGGACAGGTGACTTAGAAAGATTCTTGGTGGCAACTGGAAGTGCAGAAATAGAATGGTGACTTCAGGGAGAAGCAATTCAATGAATGTTGTGCTTTTGCTTCTCTCTTTCTGTCCCTCTCCCCATCTCTCCATCTCTCCATCTCTCTCTGCCTCTCTCACTTTGTCTGTCTCTGTTTCTCCCTGTGTGTGTCTCTCTCCTGGTTGCTCTGTCTCTCTCTGTCTCTTTTTAAGACTCTGTGTATGTCTCTCTTCTCTCTTCCCCTCATCTCTTTCTCCATCTTTCTATGTCTCTCTGTGTCTCTGCTTCTCTGACTTTTTCTGTCTCTCTCTCTGTCTCTCTCACTCTCCTTTCTTTTTTCTTTCTTTCTTTCTTTCTTTCTTTCTTTCTTTCTTTCTTTCTTTCTTTCTTTCTTTCTTTCTTTCTTTCTTTCTTTCTTTCTTTCTTTCTTTCTTCTCTCTCTCTCTCTCTCTCTCTCTGTCTCTCTCTCTCTGCATGTGTGTGTGTGTGTGAGAATCACTGTCTTGGTTTCTCACTCTCACTCTCCATCTCGCAGCTCTCTTTGGTGAGGGGCGCCCCGTGGTCTGGCTCCCAACAGCCACTCCCCCTCGCCCCCTGGCTATTGGGAGCCATGGTGGACTCACAGCCTGTTTCCGATATTGGGAGTAATATCATCTCTCCCTCTGGAAATTATGAACTCTTTCACAGACGGGTGTACACCCCCAATGTGTACACCCTCAGAGGGTGTATTGGGAGGCTTTTTTGGGAGTCATATCATCCTCTTCCTCCCTGAATATTACGAGCAGTATCCCAGGAATTTTCTGCTCCCTGCGATATTGGGTGTCATAGCCTCCTCTCCGACGCGGAAATTCGAAGCGATTTCACTTGGGGTGTGTATACCTTCTGTGATATTGAAAGTAATATCATCCTATTCCCGGTGGATATCAGGAAAAAGCCTATTAATTGTTAGTATTAACAAATATAACAAAATTTATAGTAATTATCGATATTAATGATCACAATAAACTTAGTAAAAGTTAATACTGGTTTAAAATGTTAACCATTTGTAATAATAATAGTAATATTACCATTAATAATAAATTAATGATATCAGCAATTAATGTTACTTAAATCAATACAAAGTGATGCTGGTAATAAAATAATCAGCATTAGGAACTAATAATATGGTTTAATGACGTTAGTACTAATAATTAATTGTAAGCATGCATAATCATGTATTTAAAATAATTATCTATAATTAATAATGGTATCCTAGTAATTATTAGTATCATTGATAATTATTAAAATTGATGATTGATGTTTAGCAATCATATTATTACTCCTAATACCATAGGGAGTGTACATCTATCTGTGATATTGTTCCTAATATCCAGGGACGGAGAGCATGATTTTAGTTTTAATATCGCAGTAGGTGTACACTTACCCCATGACACTGATCTTAATATCCAGTGGTGTAGAGAGTATGACATGACTCCCAACATAGCAATGAATGGACAGCCACGTGGTAATATTGCTCCTAATATTCCTGGAAGAAGCTTATACGATTACTCCCAGTATCGCAGGGAGGGTACAGCTCTTCTGTGATATTGTTCCTGGTATCCGGAAGGGAGGAGGATGATAATAATTTGCAGACTGTGTTCACCCGCCCTGTGATATTGTTATTACTATCCTGGAAGGGAGAGGGTGATATTACACTCCGTACAGCAGGAGGCGTACACCCAGCCTGGGATATTGTTCCTAATATCCATGGAGGGGAGAGGCTGATATTACTCCCAATATGGCAGGGGGTGTACATCCACCCTGGGACATTCTTCTTAATATTCCAAAGCCGAGAGGTTGATATTACTTCCAGTATCGCAGACACAGTACAACCACGTGTGATACTCTTCCTGATATCCAGAAGGGGAGAAGATGGTATTAATCCCCATATGGTAGGAGGTGAACACAAACTCTGTGATATCTGTGAGGCACCCCCGCGATCTGGCTCCCGACAGCCACGACCCCCACCCCCTGGCCGTCGGGAGACACATCACAGGGGCATAAGGCACCCCCTGCGATCTGGCCCATAAGCCACACCCCCCCAAGCACCATGGCTGTTAGAAGTCACATCACCGGGGCTGAGGCACGCCCCCCGATCTGGCTCCCAAAAGCCAACACCCCTCGCCCCCTGGCTATTGGGAGCCACATCGCCAGGTGGTGAGGCATGCCCCCCGAACTGGCTCCGAACAGCCACCACGTCCTCCCTCCCTGGCCATCGAGAGCCACATCGCCGGGGAGTAAGGCACCCCACGCTCCACACCCCTCGCCCCCTGGCTATTGGGAGCCATGGTGGACTCACAGCCTGTTTCTGATATTGTGAGTAATATCATCTGCCCTTCTGGAAATTATGAACTCTTTCACAGACGGGTGTACGACCCGGTGTGTACACCCTTAGAGGGTGTAGACACGTCTGTATTGGGAGTCATATCATTCTCTTACTCCCTGAATATTAAGAACAGTATCCCAGGAGAGTTTCTACTCTCTGCGATATTGGGTGTCATATCCTCCTTTCATACGCGGAAATTCCAAGCAATATCCCTGGAGGCGTATACACCTTCTGAGATATTGAAAGTAATATCACCCTCTCCCCAGTGGATATCAGGAACAAGTCTATTAATTATTAATATTAACAAATAAAATAAAAATTAATAGTAATTATCAATATTAATGATCACAATAAAGAGAGTAAAAATTTATACTAGTTTAAAATTTTAACAATTTGTAATAATTCATAGTAATATCACTATTAATAATAAAATAATGATATCAGCAATTACTGTTGCTTAAATCAATATAAAGTGAGGCTGGTAATAAAATAATTAGTATTAGGGTCTAATAAAATTGTTAAATGATATTAATATTAATAATTAATTTTAAGCGTGCAAAATCATGTATTTAAAATAATTATCCATAATTAATAACGGCGTCCAATTAATTATTGGTATCATTGACAATTATGAAAATCGATCATTGATGTTTAACAATCACATTATTACTCCTAATACCACAGGGAGTGTACACCGACGTGTGATATTGTTCCTAATATCCAGGGATGGAGAGTAAGGCTTTAGTTTTAATATCGCAGTAGGTGTACACTCAGCCCATGACACTGATCCTAATATCCAGGGGGGTAGAGTATGACATGACTCCCAATATAGCAGTGAATGGACAGTCACCTGGTAATATCGCTTCGAATATTCCTGGAAGAAGCCTATGCTCTTACTCCCAAAATCGCTGGGAGTGTACAGCTCTTCTGTGACATTGTTCCTAGTACCTGGAGGGGGAGAGGATGATAATAATTCGAAGGCTGTGTTCACTCGCCCTGTGATATTGTTATTAATATTCTGGAAGGGAGAGGGTGATATTACACTCTGTCCAGCAGGAGGGGTACACAGAGCCTGGGATATTGTTCCTAATATTCATGGAGGGGACAGGCTGATGTTACTCCCAAAATGGCAGAGGGTGTATACCCACCCTGGGACATTCTTCTTTATATTTCATTGCCCAGAGGTTGATGTTACTCCCAGTATAGCAGACACAGTACAACCCTATGTGATACTCTTCCTGATATCCGGAAGGGGTGCTGATGGTATTAATACCCATACGGCAGGAGGTGGACATAAACTGTGATATCTGTGAGGCTCTCCCCGCCATCTGCCATACAACAGTCACCTCGCCTCGCCCTATGGCTGCTGGGAGCCCCATCGCCGAGAGGGTGAGGCACCAGCCACGATCGACCCCGCAGCAGAAGACCCCCCTCACCGCCTGCAGCTGGGAGCCCTATCGCTGGGGGGTGAGGCACACGCCCCCATCGCCCCGGAGAAGCTGCCCCACCGCCCTTGGCTGCTGGGAACCCCATCGATGGGGGTGAGATACGACCCCGATCTGCTACCCAGCAGCCACCCCTCCTCGTCCCCTGGCTACTCGGAGACCCATCGAAGGTGGGTGAGGCAGGCAACCCGATGTGCCCCCAAAGGGCCGTCTCCACCTGCACCCCGGCTGCTCAGAGCCCCAAGAAGGGGAATGAGGAACCCCTCGCGATAGAACCCACAGAAGCTTCCTGCCACCACACCACGAATGCTGGAAGCCCCATCACCGGGGGTGATGTACCCCCGCGACCGGCATCCCAGTAGTCATTCCCCCTCGCCACCCCAGGTGCTGGCAGCCCCGTGGACCGGGGGTGAGGCACCGCCACGCGACCAGCCCCCAGCAGCCACACCGCTTCACCCCCAGGCTGCTGTGGGTGCTGTAGTGGACTCACAGCCTGTGTGCAATATTCTGAGTAAAAATATTTCCCCCTCTGGAAATTCTGATCACCTTCAGCGCCGTGGGGTCGGGTGGGGGCGGCTGCTGGGGGTCCGATCGCGGGGGGTGTCCCACCCCCCGTCGATGGGTCCCCCAGCCGCCGTGGGGTCGGGTGGGGGCGGCTGCTGGGGGTCCGATCGCGGGGGGTGTCCCACCCCCCGTCGATGGGTCCCCCAGCCGCCGTGGGGTCGGGTGGGGGCGGCTGCTGGGGGTCCGATCGCGGGGGGTGTCCCACCCCCCGTCGATGGGTCCCCCAGCCGCCGTGGGGTCGGGTGGGGGCGGCTGCTGGGGGTCCGATCGCGGGGGGTGTCCCACCCCCCGTCGATGGGTCCCCCAGCCGCCGTGGGGTCGGGTGGGGGCGGCTGCTGGGGGTCCGATCGCGGGGGGTGTCCCACCCCCCGTCGATGGGTCCCCCAGCCGCCGTGGGGTCGGGTGGGGGCGGCTGCTGGGGGTCCGATCGCGGGGGGTGTCCCACCCCCCGTCGATGGGTCCCCCAGCCGCCGTGGGGTCGGGTGGGGGCGGCTGCTGGGGGTCCGATCGCGGGGGGTGTCCCACCCCCCGTCGATGGGTCCCCCAGCCGCCGTGGGGTCGGGTGGGGGCGGCTGCTGGGGGTCCGACCCGGGGGGGGTGTCCCACCCCCCGTCGATGGGTCCCCCAGCCGCCGTGGGGTCGGGTGGGGGCGGCTGCTGGGGGTCCGATCGCGGGGGGTGTCCCACCCCCCGTCGATGGGTCCCCCAGCCGCCGTGGGGTCGGGTGGGGGCGGCTGCTGGGGGTCCGATCGCGGGGGGTGTCCCACCCCCCGTCGATGGGTCCCCCAGCCGCCGTGGGGTCGGGTGGGGGCGGCTGCTGGGGGTCCGATCGCGGGGGGTGTCCCACCCCCCGTCGATGGGTCCCCCAGCCGCCGTGGGGTCGGGGGGGGGGCGGCTGCTGGGGGTCGATCGCGGGGGGTGTCCCACCCCCCGTCGATGGGTCCCCCAGCCGCCGTGGGGTCGGGTGGGGGCGGCTGCTGGGGGTCCGATCGCGGGGGGTGTCCCACCCCCCGTCGATGGGTCCCCCAGCCGCCGTGGGGTCGGGTGGGGGCGGCTGCTGGGGGGTCCGATCGCGGGGGGTGTCCCACCCCCCGTCGATGGGTCCCCCAGCCGCCGTGGGGTCGGGTGGGGGCGGCTGCTGGGGGTCCGATCGCGGGGGGTGTCCCACCCCCCGTCGATGGGTCCCCCAGCCGCCGTGGGGTCGGGTGGGGGGGGCTGCTGGGGGTCGATCGCGGGGGGTGTCCCACCCCCCGTCGATGGGTCCCCCAGCCGCCGTGGGGTCGGGTGGGGGCGGCTGCTGGGGGTCCGATCGCGGGGGGTGTCCCACCCCCCGTCGATGGGTCCCCCAGCCGCCGTGGGGTCGGGTGGGGGCGGCTGCTGGGGGTCCGATCGCGGGGGGTGTCCCACCCCCCGTCGATGGGTCCCCCAGCCGCCGTGGGGTCGGGTGGGGGCGGCTGCTGGGGGTCCGATCGCGGGGGGTGTCCCACCCCCCGTCGATGGGTCCCCCAGCCGCCGTGGGGTCGGGTGGGGGCGGCTGCTGGGGGTCCGATCGCGGGGGGTGTCCCACCCCCCGTCGATGGGTCCCCCAGCCGCCGTGGGGTCGGGTGGGGGCGGCTGCTGGGGGTCCGATCGCGGGGGGTGTCCCACCCCCCGTCGATGGGTCCCCCAGCCGCCGTGGGGTCGGGTGGGGGCGGCTGCTGGGGGTCCGATCGCGGGGGGTGTCCCACCCCCCGTCGATGGGTCCCCCAGCCGCCGTGGGGTCGGGTGGGGGCGGCTGCTGGGGGTCCGATCGCGGGGGGTGTCCCACCCCCCGTCGATGGGTCCCCCAGCCGCCGTGGGGTCGGGTGGGGGCGGCTGCTGGGGGTCCGATCGCGGGGGGTGTCCCACCCCCCGTCGATGGGTCCCCCAGCCGCCGTGGGGTCGGGTGGGGGCGGCTGCTGGGGGTCCGATCGCGGGGGGTGTCCCACCCCCCGTCGATGGGTCCCCCAGCCGCCGTGGGGTCGGGTGGGGGCGGGCTGCTGGGGGTCCGATCGCGGGGGGTGTCCCACCCCCCGTCGATGGGTCCCCCAGCCGCCGTGGGGTCGGGTGGGGGCGGCTGCTGGGGGTCCGATCGCGGGGGGTGTCCCACCCCCCGTCGATGGGTCCCCCAGCCGCCGTGGGGTCGGGTGGGGGCGGCTGCTGGGGGTCCGATCGCGGGGGGTGTCCCACCCCCCGTCGATGGGTCCCCCAGCCGCCGTGGGGTCGGGTGGGGGCGGCTGCTGGGGGTCCGATCGCGGGGGGTGTCCCACCCCCCGTCGATGGGTCCCCCAGCCGCCGTGGGGTCGGGTGGGGGCGGCTGCTGGGGGTCCGATCGCGGGGGGTGTCCCACCCCCCGTCGATGGGTCCCCCAGCCGCCGTGGGGTCGGGTGGGGGCGGCTGCTGGGGGTCCGATCGCGGGGGGTGTCCCACCCCCCGTCGATGGGTCCCCCAGCCGCCGTGGGGTCGGGTGGGGGCGGCTGCTGGGGGTCCGATCGCGGGGGGTGTCCCACCCCCCGTCGATGGGTCCCCCAGCCGCCGTGGGGTCGGGTGGGGGCGGCTGCTGGGGGTCCGATCGCGGGGGGTGTCCCACCCCCCGTCGATGGGTCCCCCAGCCGCCGTGGGGTCGGGTGGGGGCGGCTGCTGGGGGTCCGATCGCGGGGGGTGTCCCACCCCCCGTCGATGGGTCCCCCAGCCGCCGTGGGGTCGGGGGGGGGCGGCTGCTGGGGGTCCGATCGCGGGGGGTGTCCCACCCCCCGTCGATGGGTCCCCCAGCCGCCGTGGGGTCGGGTGGGGGCGGCTGCTGGGGGTCCGATCGCGGGGGGTGTCCCACCCCCCGTCGATGGGTCCCCCAGCCGCCGTGGGGTCGGGTGGGGGCGGGCTGCTGGGGGTCCGATCGCGGGGGGTGTCCCCACCCCCCGTCGATGGGTCCCCCAGCCGCCGTGGGGTCGGGTGGGGGCGGCTGCTGGGGGTCCGATCGCGGGGGGTGTCCCACCCCCCGTCGATGGGTCCCCCAGCCGCCGTGGGGTCGGGTGGGGGCGGCTGCTGGGGGTCCGATCGGGGGGCGTGTCCCACCCCCCGTCGATGGGTCCCCCAGCCGCCGTGGGGTCGGGTGGGGGCGGCTGCTGGGGGGTCCGATCGGGGGGCGTGTCCCACCCCCCGACGATGGGTCCCCCAGCCGCCGTGGGGTCGGGTGGGGGCGGCTGCTGGGGGTCCGATCGGGGGGCGTGTCCCACCCCCCGGCTATAGGGCCCCCAGCAGCCGGGGGCAATGGGTGGCAGCTGTTGATTTTGAGATCACTAGGGTTGCCTTGCAGATATCACAGAATTTATGCTCACCTGTTACTGTTAGGGGATTGTTAGCATCCTCTCGTCTTCCGGATATCTGGAAGTATATCACAGGTTGTACTACTGTTTCTACCATACTGGGAGTAAGATGGAGCTGTCGGCCTTGGAATATTAATTAGAATGTTGCAGAGTGGATATACACCCTCTGCCATGTTGGGAGTTATATCAACCTCTCCCCTCCCTGAATATTAGGAACAATATTCCAGGATGGGTGTTCCCCTCCTGCTATACGGACTGTAATAACACCCTCTCCCTTCCAAGATATTAATAATAATATCGCCGGGGTGGTGAACACAGCCTGTGAATTATTATTATCCTCCACCTGTCCAGGTACTGGAAACAATATCACAGAAGATCTGTACACTTCCTGCGATACTGGGAGGATTAGTCTAGACTTTTTTCGGGAATATTAGAAGTAATATTACCGGGTGGCTGTCCATTCATTGCTATGTTGGGAGTCATGACATACTCTACACCCCTGGATATTAGGATAAGTGTCACGAGGTGATTGGACGCCTACTGTGATATTAAAACTAAAGTCTTGCTTTCCGTCTCTGGATATCAGGCACCATATCACAGGTAGGTGTACACTCTCTGTGGTATTAGGAGTAATAATATGGTTATTAATCATCAATGATCGATTTTAATAATTATCAATGATACTAATTATTAATTGGATACAATAATTAATTATGGATAATTCTTTTAAACAAATGATTATGCACGCCGGAAATTAATTATTAATATTAATGTCATTGAACAATATTATTAGTCCCTAATACTAATTATTATTTCATTACCAGCATCACTGTGTATTGATTTAAGGAACATTAGTTGCTGATATCAGTATTTAATTATTAATAGTCATATTATTATTAATTATTATGACAAATCCTTAATATATTAAACCAGTATTAATTTTTACTAAGTTTACTGTGATCATTAATATTGATAACTACTAATAACTTTTAAAACATTTATTTATATTAATAATTAATAGACTTGTTCCTGATATCCACCGGTTAGAAAATGATATTACTTTCAATATCACAGAAGGTGTACACGCCCCCTGTGATAGTACTACGAATTTCCGTGTGGGAGGGGATGATATGATTCCCAATATCACAGGGATCAGGAACTCTCCCGGGATAGCGTTCTGAATATTCAGGGAGAAAGAGGTTGATATGACACCCGATACACCTGGTGAGGGTGGACACATTGAGGGTCTACACCTGTCTGTGAAAGAGATCATAATTTGCAGAGGGGATGCTATAACTCATAACTCACAATATCAGAAACAGGATGTGAGGGCACTATGGCCTGCAGCAGCCGGTGGGGTGGGTGGGGGCAGCCGCTGGGAGGCCGATCGCGGGGGGTGGCCGACGCCCCGGCGATGGGGCCCCCAGCAGCCGGGGGATCGGGTGGGGGCGGTTGCTGGGAGGCCGTTTGGGGGGCGTGGCCCACCCCCCCCCTCCGGCGATGGGGCCCCCAGCAGCCAGGGGCAATGGGTGGCAGCTGTTGGTTTTGAGATCACTAGGGTTGCCTTGCAGATATCACAGAATTATATTCACCTGTTACCGTTAGGGGATTGTTAGCATCCTCTCCCCTTCCTGATATCTGGAAGAATATCATAGGTTGTACTACTGTGTCTGCCATACTGGGAGTAAGATGGAGCTGTCGGCCTTGGAATATTAAGTAGAATGTTCCAGGGTGTATGTACACCCTCTGTCATGTTGGGAGTAATATCAACATCCCGCTCTATGGATATTAGGAACAATATCCCAGGCTGGGTGTACCCCTCCTGCTGTACGGAGTGTAATATCACCCTCTCCCTTACCCGATATTAATAACAATATCCCTGGGCGTGTGAACACAGCCTGTGAATTATTATCATCCTCTTTCCCTCCGGGTACTAGGAACAATATCACAGAAGAGCTGTACACTTCCTGCGATATTGGTTGAAATAGCCTAGACTTCTTCCGGGAATATTAGGTGCAATATTACTGTGTGGCTGTCCATTCATTGCTATGTTGGGAGTCATGTCATACTGTACACCCCTGGATATTAGGATCAGTGTCACGGGGTGAGTGTACACCTACTGCGATATTAAAACTAAAATCTTGCTCTCCGTCCCTGGATATCAGGAACAATATCAGAGGTAGGTGTACACTCCGTGTGGTATTAGGAGTAATAATATGGTTATTAAACATCAATGATCGATTTCAATAATTATCAATGATACTAATAATTAATTGGATACCATTATTAATTATGTATAATTCTTTTAAATACATGATTATGCATGCTTGAAATTAATTATTTATATTAATGTCATTGAACAATATTATTAGTCCCTAACACTAATGTTTATTTTATTACCAGCATCACTTTGTATTGACTCAAGGAAGATTAATTGCTGTTATCATTATTTTATTATTAATAGTGATATTACTATTAATTATTATGACAAATCATTAATGTTTTAAACCAGTATTAATTTTTATGAAGTTTACTGTGATCATTAATATTGATAATTACTAATAATTTTTATTACATTTATTAATATTAATAAGTAATAGACTTGTTCCTGATATCCACCGGGGAGAAGATGATATTACTTTCAATGTCACAGAAGGTGGACGCGCCCCCAGTGATAGTACTATGAATTTCCTTGTGGGAGGGTATGATATGATACCCATTATCGCAGGGAGTAGGAACTCTCCTGGGATAGTGTTTTTAATATTCAGGGAGGAAGAGGACGATATGACTCCCGATACACCCTCTGAGGGTGGACACATTGGGGGTATACACCCATCTGTGAAAGAGGGCATAATTCCCAGATGGAGAGATGATTTTACACAATAGCGGAAACAGGCTGTGAGTCCTCTGTGCCTCCCAATAGCCAAGGGGCGAGGCGGAGTGGCTGTTGGGAGCCAGATCACGGGCGCCCCTCACCAAAGAAAGCTGCGAGGTGCAGAGTGAGAGTGCGAAACCAAGAGAGTGAGTCACACACACACACACACACACACATACACAGAGAGAGAGAGAGAGAGAGAGAGAGAGAGAGAAAGAAAGAAAAAGAAAGAAAGAAAGAGAGAGAGAGAAAGAAAGAAAGAAAGAAAGAAAGAAAGAAAGAAAGAAAAAAGAAAGAAAGAAAGAAAAGAAAGAAAGAAAGAAAGAAAGAAAGAAAGAAAGAAAGAAAGAAAGAAAGAGAAAGAAAGAAAGAAAGAAAGAAAGAAAGGAAGGAAGGAAGGAAGGAAGGAAGGAAGGAAGGAAGGAAGGAAGGAAGGAAGGAAGGAAGGAAGGAAAGGAAGGAAGGAAGGAAGGAAGGAAGGAAGGAAAGAAAGAAAGAAACAGGGAGAGTGAGAGAAACCGAGAGAGAGATAGAAAAAGTCAGAGACAGAGAGACATAGAAGACAGAGACACACACAGAGTCTTGAAAAGAGACAAAGAGAGACAGAGCAACCAGGAGAGAGGCACAGAGAGGGAGAAACAGAGACAGACAAAGTGAGAGGCAGAGAGAGATGGAAAGAGAGATGGGGAGAGGATGGAAAGAGAAATGGGGAGAGGGACAGAAAGAGGGAAGCAAAAGCACAACATTCCTTGAATTGCTTCTCCCTGAAGTCACCATTCTATTTCTGCACTTCCAGTTGCCACCAAGAATCTTTCTAAGTCACCTGTCCTCCTTCCTTCCCCATCTTCCTCACGCACTCTTACTAAAGCCTCCTGAAATCTGCCTTCCCAATGACAACTCCTCCTTGAAATGTCACCACTGACTTCCAAACAACCAACAAATAAAAAAGGTTTTTAAAACAATTACTTCCACCAGTTTCTCAGTTTAACTAAAGTTATGGTGCTGTTTCTTAATACCTCTCTCAAAAATCTTTCTCTTATGTTTTTTTTTTTTTGCATGTTTTTTTATTTATTTCTTTGCATGAATTCACATGAAAATAGAGCACAACATATTATAGTGAATATAGACTATAAATGATGTTTTGTGCATGCCTTATTATTAGTGATAAACACTGTATAAATAATTTATGTTTGCCATTTCTTTCTTACTATGGTTTGAAAGTGTCCCCCAAATTTCAAGTGTTGGAAACTGAATCCCCCATGCAGTAGTGCTGAGGGGAGGGATCTTTAAGGGGTGATCAGGTCATGAGGGTTTCGCCCTCATGTGTGGACTAATGTTGTTATTGGGGGAGTGGGTTCCTTATCACAAGAATTGGTCTGTTACAAAAGTGAGTTTGACCCCTCTTACTCCTTCATGCTCTCTTGCCCTTCCACCTTCCTGTGGGATGACACAGCACAAAGGTCCTTGCCAGATGCCCACCACCCCTTCACCTTGTACTTCCCACTTCCAGGACTGTGAGAAGTGAATCTCTGTTTTTGTAAATTACCCAGTCTCAGGCACTCTGCTAAGAGAAGCAGAAAACAGGCTAAGACAAAATGTTTTAGGATTCTCTTCCCTCACAGTTGCAGTGAGAAGTTTATAGCTTTGTTTTGCTTTGTGGAAGATAAAATGCTAAATAATAGGCATAATTTTGAAGGTTTCTCCTTCCATCCAAATATTTTATTCATTTTAAAATTTCTATGACACTGAGTTGTTGACCCTTGCTTCTGATGCCTCAGAGATGTCTGGAAGAAAACCACGGAGGAAACCTTGAGTGCCATGTAATCCGTCTTATCTAAGTGCCCTCTGGACTTCGAGAAGGCTCTTTCTGTGAAGCAGAGAGCTAACAATGTAGCCCAGCTCAAGACACTTTCCTGGAAAGCTAACAATGTAGCCCAGCTCAAGACACTTTTCAGAACAGAACATAGCAGCCATTCCTGGGGAGCATCACAGCTTTTAGACTTCACAACAGGCACCAGAGAGCAGTCAGAAGACCATGGAATATTTTGCCTGAATTCCTTCCAGCATTTTGTTCCAGGAACCTTGAAACTCCCTCCCCCTGCACTTGGGTCTTAGGTTTCTCTTTCCCAACCCAAACAGACTAGTGTTTAAACAATCCCCAAGAAGACGACGTCTCAGCGTTACATATAATTGAATTGTAAATCTTCTAAATTCAGAAAGAAAAAGTATGGAAATAATTCAGAAGCCCTTGAGTTTTTAGCGAGAAGAATCTGCAGTGAGGGGGAGACTCTTTTTATCCTGCGAATTCCCGACGTGCTTCTTCCACACACGATCCTTGCTTGTGTCTCTCTCCAAGCCTGTCTGTGAATAACCCACTCATCCTTCCAAGCTCAACTAAAACGCCATGTGACAGAAACAGTTGGTTCAACATCCATTTCTTCCTCCTCTTCTGACCAAGGCTCTGCACTAAATGCTTCGTTTCCCAGCTGTCTTTGTGCACCCATGTGGCCATGTTGGTGCATTCTGGCCCATGTGATATAAGTGGAATTGTTGAGTAGGACATCCAAAAGGACTTAAAAGAAGCCAAACTACTGAGTACGACGTTTTTTTTTTTTTTTTTTTTTTTTTTTTTTTTTGCTGCTTTGAATGCAGCTGTGATTGCAGGAACAAAGCTGCTCTCTTGGGGCATGAGGTGATCTAGAAGATACAACCACCTTCAGTCAAAGTGCCTGAGGGAATGATAGGAGAAGCTGGGCTCTCTGATAAGATCACAGATCCAGTGCACAGGGGAGGATTGCCTGCCTTCAGATTCCTTTCATGTGAAAAGACAGACCTTTCTATGTGTGAGCCTCTGTTAGCTTGAGTCTTCTGTTTTATGCAGCCAAACTTAACCGTAACTGCCACACACCATCTACTTATAGTTTATGATGCTCTCTCTAATCTCTTAGGTAATTATGTCCTCTCAGAAACCTATGGAGAGCTGAAGGGATTTTAGGATCATGGAATCCACCCTCCTCCTTTGGTACAAGAGTACAAAGGCCAGAGAGCTGTGCGATGGCTGAGGCATCCGATTGTAAACCAAAAGGTACCTGAGACTGATCTCAATCCATTTAAAAGTTAATTCTGCCAAGGTTAAGGCCATGCTTGGAAGAAAAAAAAACTGAATCACAGAAATAGTCTGTGGTCTGTGCCTTCCTCCCAAGATGATTTTGAGGTCTTCAGTAGTTAAAGGGGAAGGGTGGGCTGGAGGAAAAGGGTGGGCTGGAGGAAAAGGGTGGGCTGGAGGGGGTGGGCTGGAGGGAAGGGGGGGCTGGAGGGGTGGGCTAGGAAAGGGTGGGCTGGAGGGGAGGCCGGGGGCGGGCTGGAGGGGAGGTGGGAGGGAGGCTAAACAGGTGGGCTGGAGGGGCGGGCGCCTGTAGGGTGGGAGGCTGAGGCAGGAGAGAAGGCGTAAACCCGGGAGGGGAGCTGCAGTGAGCTGAGATCCGGCCACTGCGCTCCAGCCTGGGCGACAGAGCAAGACTCTGTCTCAAAAAAAAAAAAAAAAAAAAAAAAAGGGAAAGGGTGGGCTGGGGAAGGGTGGGCTGGAGGGAAGGGGGGCTGGAGGGGAAGGGGGGTGGGCTGGAGGGGAAAGGGTGGGCTGGAGGGGAAAGGGGTCTGTCGTCCTCAGGTTGCAAGAGAAAGAGAGCAGGTGGGGAATGGTCAGTTATGTCTTCATCTCACATGCGGTAAATCAGTCCTTTACATAAGATAAGGTGAACATAGACCAGCTTCCTGTGGAGATATGTAACCCTTTATCTGTAGCTATCCGCTTAGGAACAAAAGGAAAGGCAGTTTCTTGCATGATTCAGCTTCCAGCTTAATGTTTTTTTCTTTTTGGCTGTGAATTGGGGTCCTGAGGCTTCATTTTTCCCTGCACACTATATTGTATGTGAAAATTGTTGTTCAGGACCTAAAGTTGTTTACTTACTCCAGCTACATCCCTTAGCTCAATTTCCATTTGGAGTGGCTTCTGGAAGGCTGGAATTGAAATCCACCAGTGCCCATTTCAAGGTGTTCCCAACATCGCCTGGAAAAAAGGAGCCCAGATACGCTTCCCTGTGGATGCAGGTCAGTCATCATAATGCACAGAAACAGCATTGACCTCAGCCTGGAGCCATTGTCCTGAAAGGGGATTCTTCCCAGCTCAGGCCTGAGACTGATCCCTGAGAAGCGGCCGCTCCATCCCTGAACCCTTCCTGCTTGTGTCTCCTCACTTCCTAGTGATCACGGCATTCAGGTTCAGAATGCCACAAGCCTATCCCACTGGAAGCTGCCGAGGTGCCTCCTGCCACACAGGACGCCCGGCACGGCAGCAGCATCAAGGGACGAGCAGGGAAGAGGCTGCAGTGATTTTGGGGAACAGCCTGAAAATCACCTGGAGCCTGGTGGCAGGTGGTCCCACCTCCTCCCCAATATTGGTTCCCAGAGAAAATGACAATATGAGCACCTCATGTCATCATTATTAGCAGAGTCTTTTTATTCTT
Organism: Macaca thibetana thibetana; assembly: GCF_024542745.1. Classification (NCBI taxonomy): domain Eukaryota; kingdom Metazoa; phylum Chordata; class Mammalia; order Primates; family Cercopithecidae; genus Macaca; species Macaca thibetana. The sequence continues at coordinate 23,727 of NW_026088795.1, read as the reverse complement.
TCCTTAAATTTTGCCATTAAATTGAGCTCTATAATAGGCCCATTTTCTTTTCTTTTCTTTTCTTTTCTTTTTCTTTTTTTTTTTTTTTTTTTTTTTTTTTAGACAGAGTCTTGCTCTGTTGCCCAGGCTGGAGTGCAGTGAGGCGATCTCAGCTCACTGCAAGCTCCGCCTCCTGGGTTCACGCCATTCTCCTGCCTCAGCCTCCTGAGTAGCTGGAACTACAGGCGTCCGCCACCATGCCTGGCTAATTTTTTGTATTTTTAGTAGAGACGGGGTTTCACCGTGTTAGCCAGGATGGTCTCGATCTCCTGACCCCGTGATCCTCCCCCCTCGGCCTCCCAAAGTGCTGGGATTACAGGCGTGAGCCACTCCACCACGCCTATAGGCCCATTTTCTGCTTTTAATGCCACCAATACATGAAATTCCAGAGCTGCTTCTGTAAAAAAAATTTCATTTTCATTATTTTATTATTCATTACATTAATTCTATTCTTTTATTCTCTTTGTTTTTTTTAGAAGAACTTCAGCGAGAGAGGGGCTATCCCTGCTGCCTTGTGGCTGCAGAAGGAGAGAGAAGGAGCCTCTCCAAAAAAGGGTTTCATGAAAGCCCTGAGGCGAGATACTCACTTCAGAGGGTTCAGGACAAGGACACTCACTTTGTTCTGTGCGGTGTGGAGACACGGGTGAGCGTTCCTCAGTGGCACCAACTGGTTCCCTCTCGTCCTCAGCTGCCAGTGCCCTGGGGCATGTCATTTGGACAGAACACTTTTCCATGTCCTGCCATCCATTCCACGGAGGCAGGAGAAAAGGGTCTGGAGGCAGGAACATAAGGCTGATTCACCCTGACTTCGGAGAACGAAATCAAATGGAAACTCTTGGGCTATGACAGGAAATATCCTCTCCATTTACACAGGGCATACACCGAGTACATGACATTGTAATTGTACTTCCTCCTCTTCATTTACATAGGGTGCACACCAAGTAACCAATGGAAACCTCTAGAGGGGATTCCAAGCCCAGAAGCTTCAGTAACGGGCTCCCTGTGCTCAGGCGCTCCCACCCTGTGGAGTGTGCTTTCATTTTCCGTCAATCTCTGCTTTGCTGCTTCATTCTTTCCTTGCTCCATTTTTGCGTTGTGTCCAAGTCTTTGTTCAAGGCAGCAAGAACCTGGACACCTTCAACCAGTAACATTATCTTAATATCTTGTTTGAAAACTGAATTCTGTTTTTCATCTGTTCACCTAGTTTTCAGAAAATGACAGTGAAATACAACTTGGAACTTACCACAGCTTAATACGAGGGTCATTATGAGCTATACAACAGGTTTGATGTTTAAAAGTTTGCAACATTTTTGTTGCTCTTTCATTTACAAACTACAGTAAATATTTTATTTTTTATGTTTAATTATGAAATATATGACACGTAAGAGTCTATAAAATTTGGGTGGGCACGGTGGCTCATGCCTGTAATCCCAGCACTTTCGGAGGCTGAGGCAGGTGGATCATTTGAGGTCAAGTGTTCAAGACCAGCCTGGCCAACACGGTGAAACCCGTCTCTACTAAAAAAATACAAAAAGTTGGCTGAGCATCATGGCAGGCACCTGTGATCTCAGCTACTCGGGAGGCTGAGGTGGGAGAGTTGTTTGAACCCAGGAGAGAGGAGTTGCAGTGAGCTGAGATCATGCCATTACACTCTAGCCTGGGCTACATGAGCAAAACTCTGCCTCAAAAACCAACCAACAAACAAAAAAATGAATGCATAATACCAAAGATTAATAATTGCACTGATGTCATCATCCATTAGCATCAACTGTCTTGAAAGGCTACAATATGCCCTTCCTTGATCACCTGGGTCTCCCTTCTTCACCCAGACATAGGACTAATGTGTTAATGTTTGTCTTGCTTTTCATAAGGTTTATCATTTCTGTGTATATTATTAAGCAACGTCATATGTTATGGTTTGTGAACTGTATATGGAATAGCAGTGTATTTTTCAGTAATTTCCTTTGTTCACTGTAATTTTTCATTGTTGATGCTTCTAACTGCAGTTCATTTTCACAGCTGTATCATATTCCACAATGTGACTATGCCAGCTTTTTTCCTTGATAGAGGTGTGGTTGGATGGCTTTCAGGTGTTTTCTATTTCTGCAATCACTACCTAAATATTCTTGTCCCGTACGTTTCTCTTGGAGAAGACAGTCCAAGGGCATTTCTGGGGCAGACATGCCTGAGAAGGCAAGTGTGAGGCCACAGAGGGGCGTGTCTAGCTTTTTATGAAATACAATCTCTTAACAGGAGCAACAGCAGTGGATCCTTTGCCAGCAGTTGATCTTTTCCACCTTTTGGATTTTTATGGCTCTGCTGAATTTGTTTCTTGAATTATTGGATGTATCCACAGTACTTTGTTGACTTAAGTTTTGTAACTTTTTGCACGCGGACTTATCTTCCTTGGAATTTTATGTGGGGAGCTATTTTGAGGACAGGGTTGCATTGTTTCAGCAAAGATGTTCACTCACATGGGGTAGAGGTGAAGTGAGCAGCCGCCTGGTGCCACGTCGATTTGACCCATGCTCTCCAGGTCTTCCAGCATGAACTCCTGGAGGACTGTTTCTCGTCGGTTCTCAGGGTCAGGGTTTTCCCTCCACCCAGCACAATGCAGGGACAGCTGCTCTCCTCGCTGCTCCTGCTCTGAGGAGGGGGCTTTCATTTTAAGTCTAAGATGTCAGATTTCTGACCTCATTTTGGAGAGACATACAGTTTTGTTTTCTGATGCCCCATCCTCTGTGCAACTGTCTAAACAGAAAAAAAAAAAAAAATCCACTTTGGTTCCTGCCAATTCTTTATTGACTGCTGTGGATTCCATCCTTCAATGCCAGCTCAGTAATGCACTTACAAAGATGCATTTTTTTGTAGGTTTTACCCAACATCTCAGTTGTTTTTGTTGGGAAAGCTATTTAGTGTCCCTTATGTTGAAAGTTGGAAGTGCCTGGCAACACCATAGGTGAGAGAGCTGCTCTTACCCCTTTTCATCATCTTCGTGCTGGGTCCAGGCCTTCTTTTCCTCTGTGATTAAGCTGCCACAATGGGCCGGGTACTGTGGCTCATGCCTGTAATCTTAGCACTTTAGGAGGGCAAGGTGGGTGAATCACCCGAGGCCAGGAGTTCAAGACCAACCTTGCCACCATGGTGAAACTCCGTCTCTACTAAAAGTACACAAAATTAGCCCGGCATGGGGGTGCATGTCTGTAATCTCAGCTATTCGGGAGGCTGAGGCAGGAGAATTGCTTGAACCAGGACCCGGCAGGTGGAGGTTGCAGTGAGCCGAGATCATGCACTGCACTCCAGCGTGGGCTACAGAGTGAGACTCTGTCTAAAAAAAATATATATATATATAACACACACACACACACACACGTATATGTATATATATATATATATATATATATATATATATATATATATATATATATATATATATATATATACACACACATATATTTTTGAAGTATTATCCAATGAGAGCAGGTGTTCCGGAAGACCTCATCTAAATACAGAATCTGAATGGGGGCCCATGTCACACATGCCAATTTTTTATCATTGCAACTGGGGCTTTTCTCCTCTTCTCTGCTGGACTCTGCTGTTCCTCACAAGGTGTTCAGAGAGTCTGCCCTTACAACCAGGAGATGAGAAGCACAGAGTGACACCAGCAGGAGAACATGAAGATGCGGTGACAGTTGTCCTCCTCCTGCAGAGTCCAGAGCAGTGCACTCCTACTGCTGGTGCCCTAGCTAAGCCTGGGGGCCAACATGCCCAATGATAGTCTGGGAGTGCTGCAGTCAGGGTCCCCACAATGGGCACCCAGCCTGTGCCCTTGCACTCTGCATGACCGTGACCATTGTCACCTCAGAGCCCCTGGGTACAGATCAATGCATCCTACCAGAGCTGCATGTGAGGAAGGACCACGTGAGTCCCGGGAAAGAGCTGAGGCCCTGCAGGGGGAGGTGGCCAGGACCGAGACCTGATGCCTGTCTGGAGAATCGTCTGTGGGTGTGAGTGGCACTGTGGGGTCAGTGCCCGGGTTCTGCTGCTCCCCCTCCTCAAAGATCAGGGCCCGAGCAGGGGCTGGCGTGTGTGTGGCACCTGGAACTGCAGGGCCACCACCCATGTGTGAAGCCGTCATGGGGACCTGAACACGGTGTCGTGTGCAGACCCCACCCATCCCATTGGCCATTGGCCCCAATTCCTGGCCAGCTTCTGCCAAGGTGAGAGGGTGGAATTTGGAAGGTGGGTGTAAGCTGAAGCCTGTCCCCCGGTGGCTGACATACAGTGGTGACACTCTCTGTGTGGGGGAAAGAAAGAGAGATCAGACTGTTACTGTGTCTATGGAGAAAGACGAAGACATAAGAAAGTCCATTTTGATCTGTACTGAGAAAAATTCTTCTGCCTTGAGATGCTGTTAATCTGTAACCCTAGACCCAACCCTGTGCTCACAGAAGCATGTGCTGTATTGACTCAAGGTTGAATGGATTTAGGGCTGTGCAGGACGTGCCTTAGTGAAAATGTGTTTGCACCTCCTGGGCTCCAGGCTGCCAGCTGCCTGCCCAGGGTCTGAATGTCCTACTGTGACCTGTTTCCTCACCTGGCCCAGAGGACAGATAGGGAAGGCTTGTTTTGAGGATTAGGCAGGGTAATCCCAGTCAGCCCTCATTAGCTTGCCTATCCTCCAGGTCTTTTTGATTTCTTTTTTCTCTTCTTTGTTAGGAAACTCTGGAGAACTGTCCTCCAGCCTGTCTTCAGCTGGGGAGGTGGAAAGACTGGACCATGCCCTTGACTTCAGGGCCCCTTCTAGGTGCCCCCTCCTCCTAGGGTTTTTAAAAGCATATACTTAGCAACATACCCTGTACCTGAGAGAGCTGCAGAGAACCTCCTGCGTGTCCAAACCAGAACACTTTGTTCCCTGACCCCAGGCCCTCATCACACCCCAAAGCCCAAATACTTTCAGGTGGCCAACTTCACACAAGAGTCTGAACTCAATGCTTGTTTTCTGGGGTCTACACAGGCCTGTATGATGGGGCTACCTCCATTCTACCCCTGTGCCTCCCCCAATCCATTAGGGGCCTCAACTCCAGTGATCCCTAACTGGGAGCAAGGTTCCCCAGGCAGGGAATGCAGCCCTCCCCAGGATGCTGGCCTGGCCATGTCCCAATGGACATCAGTCCTGGAGCAAGAGGTCCAAGACAGGGAGTTTCACCCCCCATTTCACCAGGTGTGGTGACCTTTCTGGTTCCTAGTCTTCAAGATGGGATTTTTACACTGTGCCACAGTGGGGGAAACCGAGACACAGGGCCGGTGAGCGGTAAAGAAAGAAAACCTCTGTGACTAGGAAATGTGTCCCTTGCCCAGCACAGCCACTCCAGGATAGCACCCTTTGGGATGTACCGCTGAGCTGTTCCTGGCACGTGGCATGGCACTGTGGTGGAGGTCAGCAGCTTGTGGAGTTGGGGGTGGGGGTGTTGGCAGGAACAGGTAATTTTGGACCCACCATGGGAAGGAAGGGGACATTGCCCCTTTCCCCACACCTTGCACAGCAGCAATTTTCTTCTCTGATGTGTGTGGGCACCAATGCCTATGTGGGTGTGGGTGCGTCCTCCCCTTTTGTTGATGAAGAACCTTCCTGCAGCCGTTGGGGTGGGTATGGGCACCACGTGTGCCTGGCAGCAGGGTGGTGCCTGTGGAGGCTTGGCTACTATATGTCTCACTGCCACCTCCCCAGGGGAAGCAGACCCTGTGCCCTAGTGCCCCTCATACCCAGTCCCTCACATTCTTCACTTGGCATCTCCCTGCCTGATTCTCCCAACTCAGCCCCTGCCAGGTTTCTCCAGGCCCTGTGGGCCCTGGGATGGGATCAAAGGAGGCAGCAACTGTGCTGTCTGCCTCTGCCTGAAGTCAGGGATCCCTGGCCGCTACTGGCATCTGGTGGGCAGGGTAGGTGGGGAGGTCAGGGGTCAGCTTTTCCACTCCCCAGCCTGCACTGGCTAAGTCACCAGGTGTAACTGGTCTGGAGGCTGATCTGTGTCCTCCACAGTCCCTTGATGCATTATATTGAAGCCAATCCTTGTGTGAATGACTTCACCTGTTGTTACCGCCCAGATCAAACCAGAACCGGAAGACTGTTGCACTTGGGCCCGGAGTCTGGGGCTGAGACTGCCATGACCACTCTGTTCTCTTCCTTCTGTTGCGCTTGGGCGCAGAGCCTGGGGCTGAGGCTGCCATGGCCACCCTGTTCTCTTCCTTTTGGGGTCCCCAGGAGGCTCCCAGGACTGAATGATTCCCATAAAACACAGTGGCCAGGATGGGAGGGCTGGAGGTCAACACCCCCCCACCCCTGCCACCACAACCAAGAAAACCCCATGGAGGTTGGCCCCGAGATGTGGGTCCCTGTGGGATGCAGGCTCCCACAGATACTTCAGGGGATGAGCACGGGTCCTCCTGGCTGACAGGAGCCTGGTGGGCACTGGGTGTGTGGGACCTGTGTAGGTGGGTTGGACAGCACTGGGTCTAACCAGGGAGCCAGGGACTGGTGTGGCCAAAGAGGGCAGCAATATGTTGCCAGAACCAAAACTACAGTGCCGCCAGCCCAGCTGGTAGGGAGAAGGAGGCCTGGCTAGCAGGACCACCCACCCCTATCCTGGCCCCAAGCCCAGACTGCCTGCCTGTACTGGACATTGCCTGGTCCAGGAGGCCTGGGCATAAGGGTCAGGTGGTGTGTCCCTGGGTTCCAGGCCTTGGTGGTCCCTTGGGAGCTGAGCATCCTCTGGGCAGGAGGAGGGCCCGCGGTCCACTGTTTGCATCGGCCCCTGGGGGTGTGCCCCCACCCCAGCTTCTCAGCGCACACGGGGACGTAGCCAGGGCTCCTCCCCTGCTCTGTGGCTCCAGCTCTGAGCAGCTCACTGGGTGACTCTGACAGCTTCCTCCCCAAAGCTTGGGTCCTCCTCTGTGGGAATGGGGTGTCCCAGGCCCCCTGCAGGCAGGAACCCACCCCCAGCGCCTCTGGTGGGCCCTCCTGGGCTTTCTTACCTACTGGCTTGTGAGACCCGGTTGGCCAAACTTGGTGTCCTATTTTTATTTTGGCCTTTTTCTTAGTGTGTGTTTTCTGGAACTACTGCTGTGTAGATCTTCTATTTGAGTTTTAGGTAGAGAATCTTGCCCACCCAGAGGTCCCCCACCAGAGAGCCTCCACTTCGGTCCCCCGGGCTGGTCCTGCCTGTGCTCCGCTTGGTGTGAATGTTGAGTGTGATGGATCCACACGGCTGCTTGACCCTGCATCTCCTTCCTTCTTGTTGCTGAGGCCGGTTCTGTTCTCTTTCTCCACCTGAACTGCACTTGAAGCCAAGACGAAGGATGAGAAGTGGTTGCTACGAAGGACCCTCCTGCAGCGAATCCCCTGTGAGTAGGCTGCGCTGGCCCAGCCTGTCCGTTCCTTCTCTAAGCTCATTCCAGAGGTCGGCAAGGGGCAGCCTGTCCCTGCCTGTTCTTGTGGCCCGTGAATCAAGAACAGATTTTACATTTCCAAATGGTTGAACAAATAAAAAACTAACACTTCATGACACTGAGAAATTTCCATGTCCATAAGTAAAGTTTGATGGGGGTGCAGTCATGCCCATCTCTTCACAGGCCACCTGCAGAAGGCAGCTGTCGTGCAGCCATGGCAGAGTTGCATCCTGGAGGCAAAGATCAGTTGGCAAAGCTGAAAATACTGACTCCTGGCTCTTTAGGGAAACAGTTTCCAGTCCCTGGTTTAAGGGCTGTGTGGCAGGACCCCAGGATCTTGGTCAGATTGTTCCTCTCTCAGGGCCTGCTGTGGCCTTTGCTAGTATGTCTGCAAAGTCTGCGTGCTATGGTGCCTCTCATGGGGCGTTGAGCTCTGTCGTGCTAGATTTCAGGGTGTCTGCCTCATGGTCATCTGTCTCACCAACAGAGACCCTGTATCCAGATTCAAACTAGCAGGAGCAGTTGGTCTTTGGCAGCAAGGATACCTTTGAGCTGAGCTGCCACCCACCCTGAGGTGGTCCCATGACACCCACTGTCTGGGTCAAGTTTGGGGCAGGGCTGGTGTCCTGAATTGCCCTGCGATGTGGATCGTAAGAGCCAGTGGGGAGAGGGGGTTGATATTACTCCCCATATAGTGGGGAGTTCCTCACCCCTTGCGATGTGGATCGTAATAGCCAATTACTCCCCCCTGCAATGTGTGTCCATTACTAGCAGTTTCTTTTGTTCAGGATATTAGGAAGAATTTCACAGGTTGTGTGTACACAGCCTGCGACAGGAGAACAAATACCATCCTCTGCACCTCCGGATATTAGCAACCATATCACACAATGGGTGTACGCTTTTTGGGAGATTTGGGGTAATGTCCTCCTGTGTTTCCCTGAATATTCGGAGACATATCACAGGGCGGCTGTACACCCACTACTCTCTTGGCAGGAACATTGTACTTTACCTACTGGAAATTAGGAGCAATATCACAGACTGGGTGTCAAGCCACTGTCATACTGGAAGTAATATCATGCTCTCCCCCACAGGTTATGAGGAACAATATTACAGGGGGGTATGTACCTCCTCCGGTAGTGGGAGTAGTATCATCATCTCTTCCTTTAGATGACAGGAACAATATCACAAGGTGGGTGTACACCCCGTGAGTTTTTGGAAGCAATGTCATTCTCTCTTCTTCTAGGTTTTACGATTCATATCACAGGCGGGGTGTACACCCCTTGTTATATTGGATGGAATCTCATCCTCCTTCAACCTGTATCTTTAGAACAATATCCCTTGGGGGCTGTCCATCCCTTCAATATTGGTAGTAATACCATCTTCTCCTCTCCTGGATATAAAAAACAATATCACAGGAGGGGTGTACACCCCTTGCAATGTTGGTAGTAATATCACCTCTCCCCTGTGGTTATTAAGGACAAAATCCCAGGGTGGCTGTACGGTTCCTACTTTTTTGAGAGTAATATCCATTCACCCCCTGGATATCAGGAACCATATCACGGAAGAAGTGTCCACCCCCTTCGATATTGTCAGCCATGTCATCTTCTTCCCGCTTGGATATTAGGAACGATACCCCGGGGTTGGGGGCGGTGTACACCCACTGCGATATCGAAAGTAAAATCAGCCTCTTTCCCGCTGGATATTAGGAACTATATCACAGGTGTGTGTGCACCTTCTGGGATATTGGGAGTACTATCAGCCTCTACCCCGCTGCATATGAGGAACAACATACAGGGGGCAGGGTGGTTACACCCCCTGCGATATTGACAGCAATATTCTTCTCTTTCCCCTGTACATTAGGAACTACATCACAGGGGTCTGTACACCTTCAGTGATATTGGGATTCAGGTTATCCTCTCCCCAACTGAATGTCAAAAACGATATCACAGAAGGGTGTTCACCCCCTGCAATATGGCCAGTAACATCATCGTCTCTACCTTTGGATACTAGGAACAACATCACAGAGGGTGTGACACTGCCCCGCGGTATTGGGCATAATGTTATCCTCTCTTCCTCTGGATATTAGGAACGATATACCTGGTGGTGGGAGGTGGAGTACATTAAGAACAATATCACTGGGTGGGTGTACTCCCCCTGCAATATTGGGTGTAGTATCATCCTCTCGTCCCTAGCATATTAAGAACAGTATCACAGGAGGGGTGTACAGCCACAGTCTCTGCGCTATTGGGAGCAATAGCATCTTCTCCCCCTCTCTATATAAGGGACAATATCCCAGTGTGGGTGTACATCCCCTGAGATATTGGGCGTAGTGCCATCGTCTCCCAAAGTGGATATTAGGCATAGTGTCCTGGGGGGTGTATGCCTTCTTCGATATTGGGAGCAATATCATCCTCTCCCCTCAGGATTACAGGCAAAATATCAAAGGGGTTTTACAACTCGAGCGGTATGGGCAGTAATATCATCCTCTCCCCACCCAGATGTTAGGAACTATATCACAGGTGGCTGTACACTTCTTGCGATATTGGGAGTCATATCATCCTCTCCCATCGTGGATATTAAGAACAATATTACAAAGTAGGTGTACACCCCCTACGATGTTGAGAGAAATATTATGCTCTCCCCTTCGGGATATTAGGAACAATATCGCAGGAGGTGTGTGCAACCCCTGCCATATTGGCAGTCATATCATCCTCTCCCCCTGAATATAAGAAACAATATCACAGGAGGATGTACACCCCCTGTGATATGGGGAGTCATATCATTTTCTTTCCCTCTGGATATTCGGAACAATATCACAGTGGGTGTGTACACCCCCTGCGATATTGCCACTGGCATCATCGTCTCCCTCCCAGGATATAGGAAACAATATCACAAGGTGGTGTACACCCCCTACAATATTGGGAGTAATGTCTTCCTCTCCCCTGCTGGCTATCAGGAACAATGTCACAGAAGGAGTGAACACCCCCTGCTCTATAGGGGGTGATATCCTCTCCATCCCTGAATATTACGAACAATATCACCCGGCAGTGTACACCTCCTGCAATATTGAGACTATTTCTCTCGCTGGATGTTAGGAATCATATCACCCCTTCACAGGGAGCAGAAAGCGCAAGCCTGTGATCAGAGCTGTGCTAGCCCAGAAAGCCTCCGAACAGGTTTAATTGAGGAATCGGCTCCTACCAACTGCCCATGTTTAGGATGTGTCTGAGTTTTTGTGATTTTTCCTGCACTGAAGCTACTGGGCTGGCTCTGAGTCACTGTCATGGGACTTCACGTTCCCCCAACAGGAAGCCGCGGGGGAGGAGGTCTGCACAGAGGCTTGCGACCGTGATAATGAAGGGCTTGTTGCCTCTTGGGACAGCGAGTTCAAGCTCTTTGTAATTGTCAGCGTAAACAGTGACCCGCTGAGGACACAGCTGTAATTCAGGGTGGCATGTTTGATTGTCATCGTTGGTATCAGGTACCTGCCTCTAAAGTGACAGTACCCGTAGTGCGGCTCCAGGAGGGCAGCTCCTGCCAAACACACGTGCTCCTGGGCCCCTGCAGCCAAGTTCTTGCTGCCAGCCAGACCTGCAACTGTGGGTGCAGCAGTATCTTCAGGGCACTGAGTGCCTCCCTCATTTGCTTGTGGGGCCCAGCCCTCCATCCCTCCCGGTCCCCAGTGCAGCTCCTCCCTGGGTTCTCCCAGCCCCATGCACACCTCCGTCTTCACAGCTTCTCTCGTTTTCTCGTGGGCGCCCTAGGTGGGTGCCTGGGCAGGGTTCGTGTGTTAGTTGAGTTCTCTCCAGCCCTCCCTGGCTCGTGGTTCAGCAGGTCCCTTCAGATGAGTCAGCCAGCTGTGTGCCTGCATGTTCAGGATACTTGTCAGGGGCCTCCCTCAGGTCAGAGCAAGACCCAAGCTCACCTCCTCCAGGGGACTTTGGAGCCCGCCCTGGAGAGACGCCAGCCACGTCCAGAGGGGCCGCCCGGGTCCCCGCGGGCTGGTGGGAATGACTTCTGAGCCACTCGAGGCCCCACTTTGTGTTCCTACACCCCAGAAAGACACTTAAAGCGCCATGTTCTGGTGCCTTGTGCCTCTCGAGTGTGGCACACAAGCCTGGACGGGGATCTGAGCGGGCGCTGCCTTCCTCAGGCTGCACTTGTGTTTCGGGGCCCCTGGAGCACTGGTGGCTGTGATTCCCGCCGCTGTCTGGGCTCCCCTAGACGGTCTCACCCGCAGCCTGAGGGCCACATCGGCAGCCACCGAGGAGCTGGCAGGTCCGGCGTTGGTCCCACTCAGTCCTTCTCGACTTTGGTGACAGAGGAGACAGCAAAACTTCAGCTGGGAGCCCCAGGCCTTCTCTGCTTGGGGCCCTGGGACTGAGATAGCACAGATCCTGCCATCCACTGCTGGGGGCCCCGCTGTGCGTCTCCTTCCTCTGGTCAGGGGCCGCGCCCTTGAGCTGGGCAGCTCCGGGTCCTCACACTCAGGGGCTCGGGGCGGGTCCTGGCTGCAGAGAGAAGGAGAAGGGCGGCGTTTTGAGCCCAACTGTGTTGGCTTCATTTTCTGCCTCTTGTCCCTAAATGCATTTACAAAGTTTTCCAGATGAAAACTCAGACGGGATTTTTAATGACTGGAATCTGTGAATTCCATGGAAGCCAAGTCTGTCCACCTCTTTCACCCACCTCACTTCTCCCCATTGGGGCTGATTTTGGCAGTGTTCATAGGGGCAGGGACGTAAGGGGTGGTGGCCAGCCCTCAGCCCTGTGTCCCTCCCCTCCTCCCCTCAGCGCCACAGCATTTCAGTGTCATCCCCTTCCCTGCACGCGTCCTCGTGAAAACCAAGTGCGGCTGGAGGGAGATGCCTGTGCCCGCTCCCGTGACCTTCCCGGCCAGCCCGGCTGCAGTGGCCCCTCAGCAAGCATCTGCCTGGTGCTGCCTCCATGCCCCTCCCATCACCTGACGCTCCTCCTCCCGAATCTTTACGCGTGTGCTCCGTGCAGCCACCTCACGGGCTCCCCAGGAACGGAGACACTGTCTTACGCGGGTCAGAATGCTCTTCTCTGTCCACTGAATAGTCCAACACAGAATCATTCCTCTGTGATTATTTATGCTTTGTTATGTAGAACTGGAATAAAGAAAAAGTGAATTTAGACATTACAGCCATCAGGTTGAAACTAGGTAATTGCATTAGGGAATTAAATGAAAGCATTTGAGCTTCTCGAGCTCTAATTCCACATCTTCGTATCTCCATCACCCCATAGCCAGTGTCTAACACAGCTCTTGGTCTAGGAGTTTCTTGATAAATGCTTATTGAATTGAACGGGACTGAGCTTAACATTCCCACCCAGAGTTAGAAGCCAGTCCCTGAGCAAATTGCATTTCGAACGTGAATTCGATGTTACTGTGGTAAGGGGTGTCCTACACGTCATAATTCCTAGTCAATATCGGGTATTTAGTCAAATAGACTCAAGTATAGAGAGGCATGGCCCATCTGGTGAAAGGGCAAGGCACAGTGCTTTAGGTCCAAGTCCCCAATATCAACTATGAAAATAAAACATTGTCACCTCCAATTACAGCCCTGTCCTCTGCTGGTCCCTGTTTACGCTACCAATTATAAACAGCTTGAACTTGCTGTCCTGAGAGGCAACACACCCTCCATTCTCTCTGCAGTGCGACTGCCTTGGTGGATGGAACATGCCTCTCCTCCCTCCCTCCCCCCCTCCTCTCTCTCCCCCTCCCCCCTCCTTCTTCCTGTCTTCTCTCACTTTTCTCCCCCAACCTTCTCTCCTGGGCGAGGGGCAGAAGAGAAGAGACCTCCGGAATCTTCTGCTTCATCCAACAGCTTGGGGGCAGCATCAAATGCTGCAATTTGGCTGCCCCAGCAGGTGCCTCAGGGCAGCCTTTCTAATGGGAATCCTGGAATCATGTCTTTCCTTAATGTGTCCTAAAGGCTGGAGGACATGAAGTGAAACAATGCTCCATGCTCAGTGCTGCGATTTTGTGTATTTATTGGACTTACTTTGAAATTAAACTAAATGATACCCAAGGTAGAGCATTAAAAAAAAAAGAAAAAACAGGCTATGGTGTTTGAAAAACAAACAAAGCCATTTGGTTTGTTGGTTTGTTCTTAGACCTTCACAGGCTCCTAGGTCACACGTTTCAGTTTCTCAGCGAGTGACATTCTCTGCAGAAGCCGTGTCAGCCTCTTGTTTGATGATGTCAGCCACAGCAGAAAGAAGCACTCCGTAGGCCTCGTGCTCAGCACCTTGGCGTGAGCTCCTGCCATCTTCTGTTCATGCTCATCACAGCTCTGTGCAGTGGGCGTCCTCCTGATCCATGTGGGAGGGTAGAGGATGGAGGTGGAAGGGTGAGTGACGGCAGGATCACATGAGGGGTCTCTCCCGAGGTAGAGAGGGGAACCGGCCCAGGACCTCAGTGCCCATCGCGTCCTTCCTCCTCCTCCTATGCTTCTCTGTGACTGTTTGACTCAGGCTGCAGGGACAGACGTGAGTATGTGCAGAGTGTGTGTGCACTCCTGGGGTGTGTGCTCATATTGGCTGGGAGGGATGTGAGCGTGTACAGAGCATGTGTGCACACCTTGGGGGTATGTGCTGGCGTTGGCAGGGACAGATGTGAGCACGTACAGAATGTGTGTGCACACCTTGGGGATGTGTGCTGGCGTTGGCAGGGACAGATGTGTACAGAGCGTGTGTGCACACCTCGGGGGTGTGTTCTGTCGTTGGCATGGACAGACTTGAGCACGTACACAATGTGTGTGCACATCTTGGGGATATGTGGTGGCATTGGCAGGGACAGATGTGTACAGAGCGTGTGTGCACACCTCGGGGTTGTGTGTTGGTGTTGGCACGGACAGACGTGAGCGTGTACAGAGAATGTGTGCACACCTGGGAGTGTTTGCTGGTGCTGGCACGGACAGACGTGAGCGTGTACAGAGCGTGTGTGCACACCTGGGGGTGTGTGCTTATGTTGTTTTGTAAGCGGCAAATACGTGGCCCGTTGCCTAGGGCGGCCCTGCGCCCGTGCTGAGTCCAACAGTGGCCCTCGGGTTGGGGCCTCCATCTCCCCAGACAGCACTCGAGTGTCTTGAGGTTTCAGATTCTTCCTCTCCGGGTACTTGGGCCTCCTCAGGACCAAGCATCAGAACCAGCCAACTGCAAACTACAAGAACGTTCAAATGCATCTTCAGTAGGAAAAACAAAAGCAATTGGAATAATTTTCCAACATGACCCCGTGGTTAAGCCGTTAGATGCTCCAGCCAAGAGATTGAGTCACTTTAAAATTCACACCAATTAAAATGGTTGTGAGAGTTGCAGAGCTTTACCGCTAAACCTTGAAATAATTGAAGCGTTCTGCTCCGCTTGCTTACAAACTAGGGTTGGGATAACTTTCAGTCCAAAGTAGCAACCTTCTAAATCCAGCTTAGATGCGAGGCTCCCGCTGACACAGGAAGAGACAGTGGCCCTTGTTTATTCTCCTGTGTTCAGATACTTTGTCATTTTTTTCTTTGTATCCTGATCATCACTTCTGCTTTTCCAATTCAAACTAAAGGGAGTTTAGTTCTGTTTTAGAGAAGCTGTGGTTAGTGGTCTCTTTTCATGGTTTGCTTAATCTCTTCAGTTTGGTGCTTACATTTACCCAAATGGACTTTTCTTTAGTAAGACGGTGCCGTAGCCCAGGGCTTCTCCTTCCATATCTGCTCCCCAGGAGGCCCCCCAGGAATGGGAGCTGGAGATCCAGCCCCTCTCCGTGTGCCGTTTTCTTTGAGTCCAATGTAGGTTTGGCTCAGAGAAGAAAACAGGCCTCCGGGTTGGGTGCCTCTGACTGCTTGCTTGTGAAATGTGTAATGATAAGGCGCCTTCCAAACTAATTTTACACATTGATAGTTGTAGCTTGAAGTATCGCTGCAGTCATAAGAATAAGAAACACTCCCATAAAGTAGATAAACAGAAAAAAGCCATAAAAGTTTAATAAAGGGCAAATAAAATGGTGTTGTAAGAAGGTACAGTGGGAAATGCTCTCAGTCCACCCAGATCGGCTGTGGCGTCCTCCTGTAAATACATTCAGCTACGTGTGGCCCTGATCACAATCACTACTGTGAATCGTGATCCAGAATGTTCTTGGGGGCGGATGCCTGGACTGTGCCAGCAGCTGAGTCTGATTGGGCGTCACGGCGGTGATGTGCTTAGCGCGGCCAGCTGGGCTGAGGGGTGGCCACCCGTGCACTCGCCACGTGCAGCCACTATTCTGGTGATGGAGTTGCACCCTTCACAGCTTGTCCACCTGGGCTCCTTAAAGTACCGGGAACCCAACCGCAGGTGGGTGCCTCCCGACATGGGAGCTTTCTTTTTTATCCAGGGCCCTCTGGCGCTGCAGACCCCAGCCACCGGTCCCTGAGCCCACGGGGAGGCACCACAGGACTCCGCTGGGCCATGGAGGTCCCCGAGCAGGTGGTCATTTGTTGCTTATGAAGTGGTCCATGGCCTGTGAGTTTATTCCCGGGGTCTGTGTGGGCGAGGTAACCAGTTCACAGCTGGGCACTTACCCCTTACACAGGTGACACTAGTTGAAGTGGAATCTATATTAGCTCGTACGGGAGTACGTGAGGAGCTAGGAGGGTGGGGAGGCATGGCCCTAGCGTTAGAGCCCGGGCTCCTGACATTCTGTGTCTTCCTGTTGAGGGGCCGTCAGGGCCGCTGTGGGTCCTGAAGACAGTGGGTGCCATATATGGACCAGGGGGTGCGGAAGCCTCTAGAGGTTGCGGGAGGCAGGGAGACGGTCGCTTTCCCAGAGCCAGCCCTGCCGACACCTCGATGTTAGCTGGTGGGACCTGTTTTGGACTCCAGCTTCCAGAAATGTGAGAAAATAAGTCAGTGTTTAGGGCGCTAAATTTGGGGTGATTTAGTGGAGAAATAGAAAACTAGTCCACGAAGGTGCACGCATTGAAATGTGCTCTGTCCAGGTGTTCACAGTGGCGTGAGGGGGATGGCATCAGGGTTCTGGGAACCGTGCAGTTTTACTGAAGGAAGGGAGCTCGCCACGCCTTTCCTCATGTAACTGAAGGTATGTATGCCTGCCACACCACCCCAGGAGACAGGGACTAGAATTCTGACTTTATTTCTTATGGGAACCAAGCCACAGTCAGAACACGGTGAGGGCTGAAATGAGCTTCCTACAGCCTGAACTGGGAAGAGGAATGGCAAGTAGTTTGTGTTTTTCTACACAGACCTGTCCTTTCAGGTTTTAAGTTCTGGAAAAAGGGAGAAGCCAGACACACCTCGGCGAGGGACAGTGTTTCTGGAGGTGGTGTGGCTTCAGCCTGAACGTGGCCATGTGGCTGGGAGGCTCAGAAACTGCCCTCCAAGGGCACTCATCTGTTCCTTATTGCACTAATACCTCATTTATAGAAATCCACAGAAATTCCAGAGCAGTGCGGGAGGCCTCTGGTCTGGATGGGTTTGTGTGGACCGAGGGCACGGGGTGTTGTCCCAAGTGCTTATCCTGATCTGGCAGAGGCTCTGTTCCCAAATAATAATTCCACAGTTTCAGAGCCTATATGTGAGGGATAGTCTTTTAACTTTGTTGCATATAAAGGAAACAAAGTATGTCTTGAGGGTCCAAAAATCCATTTAGTAGTCATGGCTGTAAACTCACTCATGGGGCTTTGGGATGGAGTGAAAAGCACCGTCACCTGGCGTGGACGCTGCGTGGTATTTTTAGTGTGGTGGCTTGCTCGTGCCTTGAGCTCCATCTGCGGTGTGAGCAACAGCTGTGCAGTTGAGAGATGTGGGCAGGTCAGTTTGCTCCTCCAGGTGCGTGCAGGCATCCGGGTGAGGGGCCTGGGATGAGGCCACGTCAGTGGCAAGGAGCTTGGTTGTGTCAGCAGATATGTCTGCCTCTATGGTCCCGCAAGCCAGCCAGAACCCAGTTTTCCTTTGGTCATCTAATGCCAGAAAAACTGTTTCTTAGAGATTCTCATAATTTATATTAATGAACCATTTGACCATACATAAAATGTTATAAATGCATGAGGCTTTACAACTTGGCAGATATGTAACTCACATGTTATGATTGAATCAAACTGTTGAAGATACTTGTTTCACTTGAAGGTTTTTAGCATTTTATGCACAAACCAAATGCCAATAGCATTTTGAAAGAGTGTTTTGGAATTTTAAACAGAGTGAGACAGTACTGGGTCTCTGGGATGCTGGTGAGGTGGACGTGACCTCAAGCTCTTGGAGCTTGCAAGCAAGCAGGATTCCTAAATTGTCACACCTGCAGTGCTGGAAGTCAAAGTGGATTTCTGTAAACGAGGTATTAGTGCAATAAGGAACAGATGAGTGCCCTTGGAGGGCAGTTTCTGAGCCTCCCAGACACCCCAGGGGGAAGTAGGGGAGGGGTGCAGTTACCCACCAGAACCTGGACGGTGGAGCCGGGTTTGCAGGTGGCCCTACGTGGCAGGTCATTACGTGCAATAAGGAACAAGTGAGCGCCCTTGAGGGCGGTTTCTCAGCCCTCTTCGGAACCGCAAGTGGAAGAAGACCCAAGGTGGGGGGGGGGGGGGTCAGTTATTCCCTGGAGCCTGGAGTGGGAATGGAGGACGCACCCTCCACAGCTACTTCTGGGAGTTGACTCTGGTAGCAAAGGGGGTATAGAGGGATTCCCATCAGGGGCAACACGGCTGGTGTCCCACGTGTACTGGACGCCGAGGTGTGGCTATATGTGATCTCAGTCTCCACAGTCACCCTGGGACGTGGGTTCAGTTACCTTTCCATTTCTCATTTGAGAAATCTCACAGGCTCACATCACAGCTGGGTGGGTTAGAACTCATGTCTCAGGCAGGATTGGTCCCAGAGCCCAGTTCTTACCCCACCTGCTCTTTTCAGTCCACCAATCTTGAGAGGGGTGTGTGGTGGTGGTGATGGGCGGCTGAGAAACCAAAACAGTAGAGGGGGGGCAGGAAATAAACCAGGCAGGAGACACAGGCAGTGCTTGGGAGGTCTGCGTGGGGTCTGGGTGTGGGGGGGCACCTCTGGGCCCGTGAACCCCATTCTGTGCTCCTGGCTTGCCCAACCTTGGCCCTCAGCCACATGCTGCACACTTCAGGTGAAATCTCAGTCCCTCGCGTGGTGTGGGCATCTTTTCTCCCTGGCTTTGCCTCTCCTTAAATCACGGAGTCTCAGTGGGGGTGGCAGGGTGGTTGGTGGTCCCTGTAATTTGCCTTCCACCTCCCCATCCTTGTCCTATCCGGCCTGTTACCTGAATCTGCCTCTTCAGAGCCTGCAAATGAGTGGAGGCCACGGCAGCCTCTCACTGACCGGCCTCTCAAACTTGTTTATTCATCAGAGTTGTGTTAAATGCTGATTCCTAGGCACCCCATTAGACTCTACGCCTGCCTGGCATGGGTACTTTGAGTAAAGTACAGAGGGTTGTTGGGCTGTTGCAGGAGGGAATTTGCATTTGCAGAATGTCCACTGTGGTCCTTCCAGCACTCTCCACACACACGTGGCATTAAGCCTGGAAGATCTCTGGGTGCTGTGCTGGTGAGGAAGCCTCAGCTGGACGAGGGGCTGCTGGGGCTCGGACTTGATTCCTGGGCTGGGGGCTGCGGGCTTGTTCTCTTCAGTGGGCCTGCTGATGGGATGCCCTGGGAAGTCCTGCTGTGCACTCTGCGGAAGGTGCAGAGACAGGCTCAGGGAATACAGACCATGGATTTAAAAATTCCTACTGGAAAATCTTTTATGAGCAAATTTGCATCTGACTGAAGACAATCATTGCTTGAATAGTTGGTTTGTTTACAAAATTGATCCTATGAACAAACAGATTAAAGTTATCATTCATGCCTTGTCTATAATGTAAATAGGAGCTATTACCACAACCTAAATTAGCTTTACATTTTGTATCAGATTGCAGTCCAGATTACAAACGGCTGCTTGATAATCTAATTGAGAAAATGGAGGAATTTAGTACTTGGAACCCAGAGTGAAGAGAACAGAATTGCTTTGATTTCTCAAAAGTGTGTGACTGAGGGGGTGACCTGGGGTGAAGAGAAGTGGGGAGTCATTACCCTGGAGGAGATGATCTGCCCCAGCCTTTCTCAGCTGTCTTCTCAATAAAACAAAGGGGTGATAAATGGAAAAATTCAGCACTGAGTTCGTCTATGCCCTGAGCTTCTCATACGGTCATTAATGTGACCGGGGTATATCTGTGAAGCCTCCATAGAGGCACAAAGGAATTAGGCTAGAGTAAGGCAGCCACATGAGATGCAGAATTTAAACACCAAAGCCAGGAAGCTTGGTGGGAGTGGCTGTCTTCCAAGTGCTTTTCTGTGCTGCCGTGGACGAGGCCTGGATGTGTCATCTGTTGGTGAGATCCACTGGTGAAGGGGCTAAGCAAACCCTGGGGGGTGGGGGGGTGGTGTGTGAAGTTACATCTTTTCTGGCATCCCAAGTAAATACATTTTGTAAAACTTGTGAATTTGACCCTGACCCTAACCCTGAGTGTTGAAGTCTGGTGCAGTGTCTTGAGCCCTCTTCTGCATTGAGGGTGAGTGACTGTAAATGACCGATTCCTCAGTGGTGAAGGTTCAAATTTAGCTTCCCTGAGGAAGCCAGACCTCAGTCACACGTATCTCCATTGTAAACACTGCGGCCCCTAGGCAGGTGGCTGCAAGTTTCCAGGCCCTCCTTTGAGAAGCAGCCATGCGGTGCTTGGTGATTTGACAACATGAGCTACCTTCTATCTTCTGTCTAATCACGGTACTAAATGATTCTCCTACAAGGAAATGGATCTGATTTCTTCCCCAATCGTTGGAAGAAGCAGCCTGTCTAGGGACTGCACCATCCTCTGCACTTTCACAGCGAAGCTTGTGTCTGTCTCTGAGGAGTGTCACGTGTGTCATGGGAATCGCGGGAATCGCGGGAATTGCCTCAATTCTTGCTTTTGAGGGCTCGGGCAGCTCTGCCTGTTTCACCTGGGATGAGCAGCGGGTGGTCTCTGGCTGCTGTGGGACTAGGGCTTGGGGTGCCTCATCACATCCGGTGGCCTGTCCAAGTGGGCATCATTGTCTTTTGCCTGTTGGCTGAGGCAGCTGTGATGCCATGGGGTCATGCTTGTGTCAGGGCCAACCCAGTTCTTCCCATGCACACCTCTCCTGCTGGAGTGCCTGTCCTTATGATGACGTGTTGAATTAGCGTGGAGAATGGAGAGAGGCTCTGGGCCTCTCCTTCCCATTCTTACTCCCTGGAGCTGTGATGCCCGACAAGGGAGCCCATAACCTGAGACTCCTTTAATTAGAATAAAGATTTGATTACATAGCTAATCACACTGGAAAATAACTTCACAGGTTAAATTCCAGATTCAGCCCTTTGGGTCTAGTGGCCACGTTTCAGGGCTCAGCAGCTGTAGGTGGCTGTTGCCTTTCGAGTTGGCTGAGCAGATTGGGACGTTTCCAGTTCAGCCGGCAGTTCTCTTGCATGGCTCTGCCTGTGGTGAGGGCACCTCAGCTGGAGACCCTTGTGGGGATCCCTTAGGCCTCTGGCTGCAGCCAGGCTGCACGGTTCCTGTGCCCCGGGTCCTCTGCAGGCCCAGATGGATCCCACCACAGAGCCAGCACTGCTAGACTTGTGGTACTGTGTGCAGACACTAGAGGGGCAGGTCCAGGCCTTGCAGGGGCTGGGGTGACTGGCCTCTTTAGCCAGGCTCCTGTCTCCGAGTCTTCATGGGAAATGCATCCACCATCCACACCGTGCACCAGAGGAAAACTGCAGGCTTCTCTGTGGATGGTGAAGTGAGATAATGCAGAGTGACTAGGCTTGGGCTCCTGACCAGCGTGGAACCTGATGATACCTTTAGGTGGAACCTGACATGCCTCCGTGTGTACATGGCAAAGAGAATGCAGCGTTGTCAGCTTGAATCCAGATGTGCTCCCGTTTTGAGGTGGAAGGTTCTGGGAGTATTGACCGTTGGTGATTGTCCTCCGTGGAGGACTTTGAATGCAGGCACTGGTTTAGGATAACCCTGGTTTCCTGGTCCTGTATGTGGGCATCCCTGAATACCCTGGGCTGGAGGAAGGCAGGGCAGATGGGAGGGTGATAAGAGCGGTGAGGTGTTTCCAGCTGTGGGGAGTGATGCCATCAGATGGCCGAGAGCAGGAGGGTGGTGGCCGGGGGACCAAAGCAGGGGTGCGTGGAAATGCCATGTTTCCTGGGGCGTGGGGAGGACCTGTTGAACTCTATTCCTGGGCAACAGTTCTTCCATTCTCAGGAATCGGTGCCATTGTAAATGAGTAGCAAATTCTGTAATTGCTCTAACTACTTACTGTTAAGCCCCCATCCCAATTACCGTGATTTAGCAACAGTGATAACAGCTTGCCTGGTCAAGCCTTGCCAAGAAAAAACAGTGGAACTGGTTTTAGTTGCCTTGAGTTCCCTCCAAATCAGATTCCTTAGCGGCTTGTGTCCCCACAGCTGCTGCAGTTCCCCCCGGGCCTGGCAGGCACATTCCAAACATTCACATCTCAGTCAGATGCAGGTGTGCACATTATTTATAGAAAATCGCACTGCGCTGTGATTGGCTTGAGCTGACATTTTCTAGGTGGGAGATGGAGGCCGAGGACCTGTGAGGGACTGTCCGAGTGTCCCCTCATTGGAGCAGGTGCACATCTGTTATTCAACAGTTCTAATGGGATGAAATTAGAAATATGAATTTTTAAAATTCACGTGTTATGAACTCTCTTCAGTGATTTCTCTGAAATGAGAGACTATTTGCGGACAAGGCAGTCAGCCTGCAGCTCTCCTTAGAACTGTCCTAGACCTCGATGCTGTCCTATGGCCTCTTCCTGGGTGTGGGGTGCTCTGCTTGAAGCAAAATTAAAGGAAAAGAACGTGGTCAGTGTGCATCACTACTGCAGCCAGCTCAATGCACACCCACTGGGAGGGGGGCCTGATCACTTAACATTTTAAATGCATTTAACATTAAACCAAGTCAGCCAGTGCTTTCTGTAACCAAGCTACCTGGCTCATGGGAACCTGACACTTTTTGGAAGAGAATACTTGTGTCTGTGAGTGTCAATATTTGTCTCATTTCTTGAGACTTTGTTCAAAGTGATGAACGTGTGTAAATTAGGACATTTTTGTGTAAATTGGGCCACAGAGATCTCTAGGCACAGTCAGGGGAGTAAACGGTTGTGAAAGATGCCGCCTGATGTGAGCCATGGCCAGGCACTTTGGAACCTGGGATCCCATCTCCAGCCTTTCAAAGGACGTAGAGGAATATAAAATGCAGACGCGAGAGTTTATATTTTGGGCATCTCTGTTCTTTTGAAATCAAAGTGCAAAGAAAAAGTTTGCCTTGAGTTCTTGCCCCATACTTGTTTTTCTCCTGAGGTTTTAAAATTTTCTTAACTGTGCTTTTTTCTCCCCCGGTCCTTGGGGACCTTCTATCTTCATATCTTCTTAAAAGATATGGTTAAATTCAACACTGAAATTTAAAAACATGGTTTCATACTATTTTTCTTTTAACCGATGTATCTGACATTGGTGAAGAACTAAGTGGGCGTGTTGGTTTATTTTTACTTTTTTGTGAGAGTCTTGCTGTGGTGCCCAGGCTGGAATGCAGTGGCATGATCTTGGCTCACTGCAGCCTCACCTCCTGGTTCATGCCATTCTCCTGCCTCAGCCTCCTGAGTAGCTGGGATTGTAAGTGCCTGCCACCATGGCTGGTTCATTTTTGTATTAGTAAAGATGGGGTTTCAACATGTTGGTCAGGCTGGTCTTGAACTCCTGACCTCAGGTGATTCACTCACCTTGGCCTCCCAAAGTTGCGGGATTACAGGCAAGAGCCACCACACTCGGCCTGGGATATTCTTAATTGTAACTGTAACAGATCCCTTTAATAAAAACAAAACAGAACAACAACAACAACAAAAAAACCCAGCTGTCTGAAAAGTCCCAAAATTAAAGAGCTCACTTGGACACGGATTTGGACACCAGTGGAGTGGCCCAAAACAAACCATAGTTACATGGGCCATTCGGCCTGTTAGATCCTTAGGGTATTTGAAGTCGTGGGGGATATTTTGCATTTCTGCCTCTGGATATCGTGCTGGTATGAATTCGACTAGTGTTTGAGGGCCAGGCTCAGATCTGGGAAAATGAGCCCCTGTCCTCATGGTTCTTCTCTTCTGTGTGTGTGTGTGTCTTAGGAAAATAGAAAGCATA
>NW_026088794.1:97500-136055 GCF_024542745.1 Macaca thibetana thibetana | reverse complement strand
ACAACAACAACGAGGAGGAGGAAAAGAGAGAGATCTCTCTCTCAACAACAACAACGGAGGAGAGAGGAAAAGAGAGAGATCTCTCTCTCAACAACAACAACGGAGGAGGAGGAAAAGAGAGAGATCTCTCTCTCAACAACAACAACGGAGGAGGAGAAAAGAGAGAGATCTCTCTCTCAACAACAACAACGAGGAGGAGGAAAAGAGAGAGATCTCTCTCTCAACAACAACAACGAGGAGGAGAAAAGAGAGAGAGATCTCTCTCTCAAATCTCTCTCTCAACAACAACAACAACGGAGGAGGAGGAAAAGAGAGAGATCTCTCTCAACAACAACAACAACGGAGGAGGAGGAAAAGAGAGAGATCTCTCTCTCAACAACAACAACGGAGGAGGAGGAAAAGAGAGAGATCTCTCTCTCAACAACAACAACGGAGGAGGAGAAAAGAGAGAGATCTCTCTCTCAACAACAACAACGGAGGAGGAGGAAAAGAGAGAGATCTCTCTCTCAACAACAACAACGGAGGAGGAGGAAAAGAGAGAGATCTCTCTCTCAACAACAACAACAACGGAGGAGGAGGAAAAGAGAGAGATCTCTCTCTCAACAACAACAACGGAGGAGGAGGAAAAGAGAGAGATCTCTCTCTCAACAACAACAACGGAGGAGGAGGAAAAGAGAGAGATCTCTCTCTCAACAACAACAACAGGACGGAGGAGGAGAAAAGAGAGAGATCTCTCTCTCAACAACAACAACGGAGGAGGAGGAAAAGAGAGAGATCTCTCTCTCAACAACAACAACGGAGGAGGAGGAAAAAGAGAGAGATCTCTCTCTCAACAACAACAACGGAGGAGGAGGAAAAGAGAGAGATCTCTCTCTCAACAACAACAACGGAGGAGGAGGAAAAGAGAGAGATCTCTCTCTCAACAACAACAACGAGGAGGAGGAAAAGAGAGAGATCTCTCTCTCAACAACAACAACGGAGGAGGAGGAAAAGAGAGAGATCTCTCTCTCAACAACAACAACGGAGGAGGAGGAAAAGAGAGAGAGATCTCTCTCTCAACAACAACAACGGAGGAGGAGGAAAAGAGAGAGATCTCTCTCTCAACAACAACAACGGAGGAGGAGGAAAAGAGAGAGATCTCTCTCAACAACAACAACGGAGAGGAGGAAAAGAGAGAGATCTCTCTCTCAACAACAACAACGGAGGAGGAGGAAAAGGAAAAGAGAGAGATCTCTCTCTCAACAACAACAACGGAGGAGGAGGAAAAGAGAGAGAGATCTCTCTCAACAACAACAACGGAGGAGGAGGAAAAGAGAGAGATCTCTCTCTCAACAACAACAACGGAGGAGGAGAAAAGAGAGAGATCTCTCTCTCAACAACAACAACGGAGAGAGGAGGAAAAGAGAGAGATCTCTCTCTCAACAACAACAACGGAGGAGGAGGAAAAGAGAGAGATCTCTCTCTCAACAACAACAACGGAGGAGGAGAAAAGAGAGAGATCTCTCTCTCAACAACAACAACGGAGGAGGAGGAAAAGAGAGAGATCTCTCTCTCAACAACAACAACGGAGGAGGAGGAAAAGAGAGATCTCTCTCTCAACAACAACAACAACGGAGGAGGAGGAAAAGAGAGAGATCTCTCTCAACAACAAACAACGGAGGAGGAGGAAAAGAGAGAGAAGGAGGAGGAAAAGAGAGAGATCTCTCTCTCAACAACAACAACAACGAGGAGGAGGAAAAGAGAGAGATCTCTCTCTCAACAACAACAACGGAGGAGGAGGAAAAGAGAGAGATCTCTCTCTCAACAACAACAACGGAGGAGGAGGAAAAGAGAGAGATCTCTCTCTCAACAACAACAACGAGGAGGAGGAAAAGAGAGAGAGATCTCTCTCTCAACAACAACAACGGAGGAGGAGGAAAAGAGAGAGATCTCTCTCTCAACAACAACAACGGAGGAGGAGGAAAAGAGAGAGATCTCTCTCTCAACAACAACAACGGAGGAGAGAAAAGAGAGAGATCTCTCTCTCAACAACAACAACGAGAGAGAAAAGAGAGAGATCTCTCTCAACAACAACAACGGAGGAGAGAGAAAAGAGAGAGATCTCTCTCTCAACAACAACAACAACGGAGGAGGAGGAAAAGAGAGAGATCTCTCTCACAACAACAACGAGGAGGAGGAAAAGAGAGAGATCTCTCTCTCAACAACAACAACGGAGGAGGAGGAAAAGAGAGAGATCTCTCTCTCACAACAACAACAACGAGGAGGAGGAAAAGAGAGAGATCTCTCTCTCAACAACAACAACGAGGAGGAGGAAAAGAGAGAGATCTCTCTCTCAACAACAACAACGGAGGAGGAGGAAAAGAGAGAGATCTCTCTCTCTCAACAACAACAACGGAGGAGGAGGAAAAGAGAGAGATCTCTCTCTCAACAACAACAACGGAGGAGGAGGAAAAGAGAGAGATCTCTCTCTCAACAACAACAACGGAGGAGGAGGAAAAGAGAGAGATCTCTCTCTCAACAACAACAACGGAGGAGGAGGAAAAGAGAGAGATCTCTCTCTCAACAACAACAACGGAGGAGGAGGAAAAGAGAGAGATCTCTCTCAACAACAACAACGGAGGAGGAGGAAAAGAGAGAGATCTCTCTCAACAACAACAACAACGGAGGAGGAGGAAAAGAGAGAGATCTCTCTCTCAACAACAACAACGGAGGAGGAGGAAAAGAGAGAGATCTCTCTCTCAACAACAACAACGAGGAGGAGGAAAAGAGAGAGATCTCTCTCTCAACAACAACAACGGAGGAGGAGGAAAAGAGAGAGATCTCTCTCTCAACAACAACAACGGAGGAGGAGGAGGAAAAGAGAGAGATCTCTCTCAACAACAACAACGGGAGGAGGAGGAAAAGAGAGAGATCTCTCTCTCTCAACAACAACAACGGAGGAGGAGGAAAAGAGAGAGATCTCTCTCTCAACAACAACAACGGAGGAGGAGGAAAAGAGAGAGATCTCTCTCTCAACAACAACAACGGAGGAGGAGGAAAAGAGAGAGATCTCTCTCTCAACAACAACAACGAGGAGGAGGAAAAGAGAGAGATCTCTCTCTCAACAACAACAACGGAGGAGGAGGAAAAGAGAGAGATCTCTCTCTCAACAACAACAACGAGAGGAGGAAAAGAGAGAGATCTCTCTCAACAACAACAACGGAGGAGGAGGAGAAAAGAGAGAGATCTCTCTCTCAACAACAACAACGGAGGAGGAGGAAAAGAGAGAGATCTCTCTCAACAACAACAACGGAGGAGGAGGAAAAGAGAGAGATCTCTCTCTCAACAACAACAAGAGGAGGAGGAAAAGAGAGAGATCTCTCTCTCAACAACAACAACGGAGGAGGAGGAAAAGAGAGAGATCTCTCTCTCAACAACAACAACGGAGGAGGAGGAAAAGAGAGAGATCTCTCTCTCAACAACAACAACGAGGAGGAGAAAAGAGAGAGATCTCTCTCTCAACAACAACAACGGAGGAGGAGGAAAAGAGAGAGATCTCTCTCTCTCAACAACAACAACGAGGAGGAGGAAAAGAGAGAGATCTCTCTCTCAACAACAACAACGGAGGAGGAGGAAAAGAGAGAGATCTCTCTCTCAACAACAACAACGGGAGAGGAGGAAAAAAAGAGATCTCTCTCTCAACAACAACAACGGAGGAGGAGGAAAAGAGAGAGATCTCTCTCTCAACAACAACAACGGAGGAGGAGGAAAAGAGAGAGATCTCTCTCTCAACAACAACAACGGAGGAGGAGGAAAAGAGAGAGATCTCTCTCTCAACAACAACAACGGAGGAGGAGGAAAAGAGAGAGATCTCTCTCTCAACAACAACAACAACGAGGAGGAGGAAAAGAGAGATCTCTCTCTCTCAACAACAACAACGGAGAGAGGAAAAGAGAGAGATCTCTCTCTCAACACAACAACAACGGAGGAGGAGGAAAAAGAGAGAGATCTCTCTCTCAACAACAACAACGGAGGAGGAGGAAAAGAGAGAGATCTCTCTCAAACAACAACAACGGAGGAGGAGGAAAAGAGAGAGATCTCTCTCTCTCAACAACAACAACGAGAGGAGGAAAAGAGAGAGATCTCTCTCTCAACAACAACAACGGAGGAGGAGGAAAAGAGAGAGATCTCTCAACAACAACAACAACGAGAGAGAAAAGAGAGAGATCTCTCTCTCAACAACAACAACGGAGGAGGAGGAAAAGAGAGAGATCTCTCTCTCAACAACAACAACGGAGGAGGAGGAAAAGAGAGAGATCTCTCTCTCAACAACAACAACGGAGGAGGAGGAAAAGAGAGAGATCTCTCTCTCAACAACAACAACGGAGGAGGAGGAAAAGAGAGAGATCTCTCTCTCAACAACAACAACAACGAGGAGGAGGAAAAGAGAGAGATCTCTCTCTCTCAACAACAACAACGGAGGAGGAGGAAAAGAGAGAGATCTCTCTCAACAACAACAACGGAGGAGGAGGAAAAGAGAGAGATCTCTCTCTCAACAACAACAACGGAGGAGGAGGAAAAGAGAGAGATCTCTCTCTCAACAACAACAACGGAGGAGGAGGAAAAGAGAGAGATCTCTCTCTCAACAACAACAACGGAGGAGGAGGAAAAGAGAGAGATCTCTCTCAACAACAACAACGGAGGAGGAGAGAAAAGAGAGAGATCTCAACAACAACAACGGAGGAGGAGGAAAAGAGAGAGATCTCTCTCTCAACAACAACAACGGAGGAGGAGGAAAAGAGAGAGATCTCTCTCTCAACAACAACAACGGAGGAGGAGGAAAAGAGAGAGATCTCTCTCTCAACAACAACAACGGAGGAGGAGGAAAAGAGAGAGATCTCTCTCTCAACAACAACAACGGAGAGGAGAAAAAGAGAGATCTCTCTCTCAACAACAACAACGAGGAGGAGGAAAAGAGAGAGATCTCTCTCTCAACAACAACAACGGAGGAGGAGGAAAAAAGAGAGATCTCTCTCTCAACAACAACAACGGAGGAGGAGAAAAGAGAGAGATCTCTCTCAACAACAACAACAGGAGGAGGAAAAAGAGAGATCTCTCTCAACAACAACAACGGAGGAGGAGGAAAAGAGAGAGATCTCTCTCTCAACAACAACAACGGAGGAGGAGGAAAAGAGAGAGATCTCTCTCTCAACAACAACAACGGAGGAGGATAGAGAAAAGAGAGAGATCTCTCTCAACAACAACAACGGAGAGAGGAAAAAAAGAGAGATCTCTCTCTCAACAACAACAACGGAGGAGAGGAAAAGAGAGAGATCTCTCTCTCAACAACAACAACGGAGAGGAGGAGGAAAAGAGAGAGATCTCTCTCTCAACAACAACAACGGAGGAGGAGGAAAAGAGAGAGATCTCTCTCTCAACAACAACAACGAGGAGGAGGAAAAGAGAGAGATCTCTCTCTCAACAACAACAACGAGGAGGAGAAAAGAGAGAGATCTCTCTCTCAACAACAACAACGGAGGAGGAGGAAAAGAGAGAGAGAGATCTCTCTCTCAAACAACAACAACGGAGGAGGAGGAAAAAGAGAGAGATCTCTCTCTCAACAACAACAACGGAGGAGGAGGAGAAAAGAGAGAGATCTCTCTCTCAACAACAACAACGGAGGAGGAGGAAAAGAGAGAGATCTCTCTCTCAACAACAACAACGGAGGAGAAAAAAGAGAGATCTCTCTCTCTCAACAACAACAACAGAGGAGGAGGAGAAAAGAGAGAGATCTCTCTCTCAACAACAACAACGAGGAGGAGGAAAAGAGAGAGATCTCTCTCTCAACAACAACAACGGAGGAGGAGGAAAAGAGAGAGATCTCTCTCTCAACAACAACAACGGAGGAGGAGGAAAAGAGAGAGATCTCTCTCTCAACAACAACAACGAGGAGGAGGAAAAGAGAGAGATCTCTCTCTCAACAACAACAACGGAGGAGGAGGAAAAGAGAGAGATCTCTCTCTCAACAACAACAACGGAGGAGGAGGAAAAAAAGAGAGAGATCTCTCTCTCAACAACAACAACGGAGGAGGAGGAAAAGAGAGAGATCTCTCTCTCAACAACAACAACAACGGAGGAGGAGGAAAAGAGAGAGATCTCTCTCTCAACAACAACAACGGAGGAGGAGGAAAAGAGAGAGATATCTCTCTCAACAACAACAACGGAGAGAGAGAGAGGAGGAAAAGAGAGAGATCTCTCTCTCAACAACAACAACGGAGGAGGAGGAAAAGAGAGAGATATCTCTCTCAACAACAACAACGGAGGAGGAGGAAAAGAGAGAGATCTCTCTCTCAACAACAACAACGGAGGAGGAGGAAAAGAGAGAGATCTCTCTCAACAACAACAACGGAGGAGGAGGAAAAGAGAGAGATATCTCTCTCAACAACAACAACGGAGGAGGAGGAAAAAGAGAGAGATATCTCTCTCAACAACAACAACGGAGGAGGAGGAGGAAAAGAGAGAGATATCTCTCTCAACAACAACAACGGAGGAGGAGGAAAAGAAAAGAGAGAGATATCTCTCTCAACAACAACAACGAGGAGGAACAACAACGAGGAGAGAAAAGAGAGAGATATCTCTCTCAAACAACAACGGAGGAGAGGAAAAGAGAGAGATATCTCTCTCAACAACAACAACAACGAGGAGGAGGAAAAGAGAGAGATATCTCTCTCAACAACAACAACGAGGAGGAGGAAAAGAGAGAGATATCTCTCTCAACAACAACAACGGAGGAGGAGGAAAAGAGAGAGATATCTCTCTACGGAGGAGGAGGAAAAAGAGAGAGATATCTCTCTCAACAACAACAACAACGGAGGAGGAGGAAAAGAGAGAGATATCTCTCTCAAACAACAACGAGGAGGGAGGAAAAGATAGAGATATCTCTCCTCACAACATCAACGCGGAGGAGAGGAAAAGAGAGAGTATCTCTCTCTACAACAACAACGGAGGGAAGGAGAGGAAAAAGTGGAGAGGATATCTCTAAGAGATGATCTCCTTCGCTAACAACAACAACGGAGGAGGAGTGCGGGAAAGAGAGAGATTAGATATCTCGCTCCAACACACAACAACGAGGGAGAGAAAAGAGAAGAACTCTCCTCAACAACAACAACGGAGGAGGAGGAAAAGAGAGAGATATCTCTCTCAACAACAACAACGGAGGAGGAGGAAAATGGAAGAGAGATATCTCTCATCAACAACAACAACGTGAGTGAGGAGGAAAGAAGAGAGAGATATCTCTCTCAAACAACAACAAACGGCAGGAGGAGGAAAAAGAGAGAGATAATCTCTCTCAAGCAACAATCTACGGAGGAGAGAGGAAAATAGGAGGATACCTCCGTCTCAACAACTAACAAAGGAGGAGGAGAAATAGAGAGTAGATATCTTTTGAAAATGAGACGAGATATCTCGTCTCAACAGACAACTAACGGAGGAGGAGAGAAAGAGAGAGATATCGTCTCTCAACAACAACAACGGAGGAGGAGGAAAAGAGAGAGATATCTCTCCTCACCTAACAACAGACGGAGGAGGAGGGAAAAGAGAGAGATATCTCTCTCAACAACAACAACGAGAGGAGGAGAAAAGAGAGAGAAATCTCTCTCAACAACAACAAAGGAGGAGGAGGGAAAAAGATCAGAGATTATCTCTCGGATATATTCTCTCTCACAACAACAACGGAGAGGGTGGGAAAAGAGTGAGAGATAGCTACTCTCAAGCAACAACATCAACAACGAGGAGGAGGACCAACAACAACAACGAGGAGGAGAAAAGAGAGAGATCTCTCTCCAACAACAACAACGGATCTTCTACCTCTCAAGCATACACCGACAATCGGAGGGAGGAGAAAAGAGAGAGATCTCCTCTCGAACAACAACATCGAGGAGGAGGCGAAAAGCGAGAGAGAGCTGCTCTCTCGATCCAACAACAAAGGAGGAGGAGGAAAAAGAGAGAGAATTCTCGCTCGACAACAACAAACAACGGAGGAGCGAGAGGCGAAAAGAGAGAGGATCACTTCCTCTCAACCAACAACCAACGGAGGAGAATGATAATACGATGAGAATCGGCTCTCAATCTACAAACAGCGGATGAGGATGAGAAGAGGAGTAGATTCTCTCACCTCAACAAACATCAACGTTTGGAAGAAGGAATATGAGAAGAGATCGCTCTAATAGCAAATACATTCAAACGGACACGAAAGAGGAAAAGGGAAAGAGATATTCCTCTCTCCTCCAACCAACATCAACGTAGAAGGAGGCGAAAAGATAGAGATCGCTCTCAAAACTCAACAACAATCAAAACGGAGAGAGGAGGAATAGAGTGCAGATCTTCCTCCTCTCAACATACAACAACGGAGAGGAAGGAGGTAAAGAAGAGGGATCTCTCTCATACAACAAACAAACGGAGAAGAATCAGAATATAGATTCTCGCTCCTCTCTAAACAACAAACAACCGAAGGAGGAGGTAATGAGAGATATACTCTCTCTCTCTCCCCTCATCAACAACACGGAGGAAGGATGTTAATGAGAGTTCTTCTCTCCTCCAGCGAAGAGAGAGCACCCTCGCCATCAACAACAATCAGTAGGAGGAGGGAAAGAGAGAGATCTCTCCGCTCATCAACAGACGATACGGACAGGAGGCGGAACACAGGAGAGCTATATCCGCTCCTCTCACACACCAACACACGGAAGAGATGGATATGAGAGTAGAATCCTCTTCTCAACCAACATCCTTCGTATGAGATTTAAAAGAGAGAGATCTACGCTCTTCCCAACGACATCATCGGTAGGAGTAGGAAAAGATGAGAGATCTCCTCCTACGAGCAGCCTTAATCTTCTTATCTTTTCTTAGTTCTTAGATCCTCTCTCAAAACCCCCCACCAAAACGGGGGGAGGTTTCGATAAGAGAGATGTATGCGCGCGCAACTACATCTACGTTGTGATAGTAAAAGAAATGAGATTCTCTCGCTCCGAAACTCTCAACATACGAAGGAAGTGTAGAAGTAGAGAGATCTTTCTCACATACAACAACTACAGGAAGAGAGGAAAAAGAGAGATTCTACGTCTGCTCCTCCAACTACATCAACGAGAGAAGGAGGAAAAAGAAGAGATTCTCTCGCAACGAACCAACCAATCGGTGGAGGATGAAAAGAAGAGAGACTCCTAACCATCTCCAACAACAACAACGAGGAGGAGGAAAAGAGAGAGATCTCTCTCAACAACAACAACGGGAGGAGGAAAAAGAGAGAGATCTCTCTCAACAACAACAACGGAGGAGGAGGAAAAGAGAGAGATCTCTCTCAACAAACAACAACGGAGGAGGAGGATAAAGAGAGAGATCCTCCTCTATCCGCTCTCTCCAACAACAACGAGGAGCGGTACAAGAGAAGATATCTCTCTCAACAACAACAACGGAGGAGAGGAAAAGAGAGAGATCTCTCTCAACAACAACAACGGAGAGGAGGAAAAGAGAGAGATCTTCTCTCTCAACAACAACAACGGAGGAGTGAGGAAAAGAGAGAGATCTCTCTCAACAACAACAACGGAACGGAGGAGAAAAGAGAGAGATCTCTCTCTCAACAACAACAACGGAGGAGGAGAAAAGAGAGAGATCTCTCTCAACAACAACAACGGAGGAGGAGGAAAAGAGAGAGATCTCTCCGCACGAGATCTCTCTCAACAACAACAACCGGAGGAGGAGAGGAAAAGAGAAGAGATCTCTCTCAACAACAACAACGGAGGAGAGGAAAAGAGAGAGATCTCTCTCAACAACAACAACGGAGGAGGAGGAAAAGAGAGAGATCTACATCTCTCAACAACAACAACGGAGGAGGAGGTAAAGAGAGAGATCTCTCTCAACAACAACAACGGAGGAGGAGGAAAAGAGAGAGATCTCTCTCAAACAACAACAACGGAGAGATCTCTCTCTCAACAACAACAACGGAGGAGGAGGAAAAGAGAGAGATCTCTCTCAACAACAACAACGGAGGAGAGAAAAGAGAGAGATCTCTCTCAACAACAACAACGGAGGAGGAGGAAAAAGAGAGATCTCTCTCTCAACAACAACAACGGAGGAGGAGGAAAAGAGAGATCTCTCTCTCAACAACA
Source organism: Macaca thibetana thibetana (assembly GCF_024542745.1). NCBI lineage: Eukaryota > Metazoa > Chordata > Mammalia > Primates > Cercopithecidae > Macaca > Macaca thibetana. The sequence goes on along the minus strand of NW_026088794.1, from coordinate 125,916 downwards.
ACAACGGAGGAGAGGAAAAGAGAGAGATCTCTCTCTCAACAACAACAACGGAGGAGGAGGAAAAGAATCTCTCTCAACAACAACAACGGAGGAGGAGGAAAAGAGAGAGATCTCTCTCAACAACAACAACGAGGAGGAGGAAAAGAGAGAGATCTCTCTCAACAACAACAACAACGGAGGAGGAGGAAAAGAGAGAGATCTCTCTCTCACAACAACAACGGAGGAGGAGGAGGAAAAAGAGAGAGATCTCTCTCAACAACAACAACGGAGGAGGAGGAAAAGAGAGAGATCTCTCTCTCAACAACAACAACGGAGGAGGAGGAAAAGAGAGAGATCTCTCTCTCAACAACAACAACGGAGGAGGAGGAAAAGAGAGAGATCTCTCTCAACAACAACAACAACGGAGAGGAGGAAAAGAGAGAGATCTCTCTCAACAACAACAACGGAGGAGGAGGAAAAGAGAGAGATCTCTCTCTCAACAACAACAACGGAGGAGGAGGAAAAGAGAGAGATCTCTCTCAACAACAACAACGGAGGAGGAGGAGGAAGAGAGATCTCTCTCTCTCAACAACAACAACGGAGGAGGAGAAAAGAGAGAGATCTCTCTCTCAACAACAACAACAACGAGGAGAGGAAAAGAGAGAGAAAAGAGAGAAGATCTCTCTCAACAACAACAACGGAGGAGGAGGAAAAAGAGAGAGATCTCTCTCAACAACAACAACGAGGACGAGGAGGAGGAAAAAGAGAGAGATCTCTCTCTCAACAACAACAACGGAGGAGGAGGAAAAGAGAGAGATCTCTCTCTCAACAACAACAACGGAGGAGGAGGAAAAGAGAGAGATCTCTCTCTCACAACAACAACAACGGAGGAGGAGGAAAAGAGAGAGATCTCTCTCAACAACAACAACGGAGGAGGAGGAAAAGAGAGAGATCTCTCTCAACAACAACAACGGAGGAGGAGGAAAAGAGAGAGATCTCTCTCTCAACAACAACGGAGGAGGAGGAAAAGAGAGAGATCTCTCTCTCTCAACAAACAACGGAGGAGGAGGAAAAGAGAGAGATCTCTCTCTCAACAACAACAACGGAGGAGGAGGAAAAGAGAGAGATCTCTCTCTCAACAACAACAACGAGGAGGAGGAAAAAGAGAGAGATCTCTCTCAACAACAACAACAACGGAGGAGGAGAAAAGAGAGAGATCTCTCTCTCAACAACAACAACGGAGGAGGAGGAAAAGAGAGAGATCTCTCTCAAACAACAACAACGGAGGAGGAGGAAAAAGAGAGAGATCTCTCTCTCAACAACAACAACGGAGGAGGAAAAAGAGAGATCTCTCTCTCAACAACAACAACGGAGGAGGAGGAAAAGAGAGAGATCTCTCTCTCAACAACAACAACGGAGGAGGAGGAAAAGAGAGAGATCTCTCTCAACAACAACAACAACGGAGGAGGAGGAAAAGAGAGATCTCTCTCAACAACAACAACAACGGAGGAGGAGGAAAAGAGAGAGAGATCTCTCTCAACAACAACAACGGAGGAGGAGGAGGAAGAAGAGAGAGACTCTCTCAACAACAACAACGGAGGAGGAGGAAAAGAGAGAGATCTCTCTCTCTCAACAACAACAACGGAGGAGGAGGAAAAGAGAGAGATCTCTCTCTCAACAACAACAACGGAGGAGGAGGAAAAGAGAGATCTCTCTCAAACAACAACAACGGAGGAGAGGAAAAGAGAGAGATCTCTCTCAACAACACAACAACAACGAGGAGGAGGAAAAGAGAGAGATCTCTCTCTCAACAACAACAACGGAGGAGGAGGAAAAGAGAGAGAGAGATCTCTCTCAACAACAACAACGAGGAGGAGGAAAAGAGAGAGATCTCTCTCAACAACAACAACGGAGGAGGAGGAAAAGAGAGAGATCTCTCTCTCAACAACAACAACGGAGGAGGAGGAAAAGAGAGAGATCTCTCTCTCAACAACAACAACGGAGGAGGAGGAAAAGAGAGAGATCTCTCTCAACAACAACAACAACGGAGGAGGAGGAAAAGAGAGAGATCTCTCTCTCAACAACAACAACGGAGGAGGAGAAAAGAGAGAGATCTCTCTCTCAAACAACAACAACGGAGAGGAGGAAAAGAGAGAGAGATCTCTCTCTCAACAACAACAACGGAGGAGGAGGAAAAGAGAGAGATCTCTCTCTCAACAACAACAACGGAGGAGGAGGAAAAGAGAGAGATCTCTCTCTCAACAACAACAACGGAGGAGGAGGAAAAGAGAGAGATCTCTCTCAACAACAACAACGGAGGAGGAGGAAAAGAGAGAGATCTCTCTCTCAACAACAACAACGGAGGAGGAGAAAAGAGAGAGATCTCTCTCTCAACAACAACAACAACGGAGGAGGAGGAAAAAGAGAGAGATCTCTCTCTCAACAACAACAACGGAGGAGGAGGAAAAGAGAGAGATCTCTCTCAACAACAACAACGGAGGAGGAGGAAAAGAGAGAGATCAACAACAGGACAACGGAGGAGGAGGAGGAAAAGAGAGAGATCTCTCTCTCAACAACAACAACGGAGGAGGAGGAAAAGAGAAGATCTCTCTCTCAACAACAACAACGGAGGAGGAGGAAAAGAGAGAGATCTCTCTCTCAACAACAACAACGGAGGAGGAGGAAAAGAGAGAGATCTCTCTCAACAACAACAACGGAGGAGGAGGAGGAAAGAGAGAGATCTCTCTCAACAACAACAACAACGGAGGAGGAGGAGGAAAGAGAAAAGAGAGAGATCTCTCTCAACAACAACAACGGAGGAGGAGGAAAAGAGAGAGATCTCTCTCAACAACAACAACGGAGGAGGAGGAAAAGAGAGAGATCTCTCTCAACAACAACAACGGAGGAGGAGGAAAAGAGAGAGATCTCTCTCTCTCAACAACAACAACGGAGGAGGAGGAAAAAAAGAGAGAGATCTCTCTCAACAACAACAACGGAGGAGGAGGAAAAGAGAGAGATCTCTCTCTCAACAACAACAACGGAGGAGGAGGAAAAGAGAGAGATCTCTCTCAACAACAACAACGGAGGGAAAAGAGAGAGATCTCTCTCAACAACAACAACGGAGGAGGAGGAAAAGAGAGAGATCTCTCTCTCAACAACAACAACGGAGGAGGAGGAGAAAAGAGAGAGATCTCTCTCTCAACAACAACAACGGAGGAGGAGGAAAAAGAGAGATCTCTCTCAACAACAACAACAACGGAGGAGGAGGAAAAGAGAGAAAGAGAGAGATCTCTCTCTCAAACAACAACAACGGAGGAGGAGGAGGAAAAGAGAGAGATCTCTCTCTCAACAACAACAACGGAGGAGGAGGAAAAGAGAGAGATCTCTCTCTCTCAACAACAACAACGGAGGAGGAGGAAAAGAGAGAGATCTCTCTCAACAACAACAACGGAGGAGAGGAAAAGAGAGAGATCTCTCTCTCACAACAACAACAACGGAGGAGGAGGAAAAGAGAGAGATCTCTCTCAACAACAACAACGAGGAGGAGGAAAAGAGAGAGAGATCTCTCTCTCAACAACACAACGGAGGAGGAGGAAAAGAGAGAGATCTCTCTCTCAACAACAACAACGGAGGAGGAGGAAAAGAGAGAGATCTCTCTCTCAACAACAACAACGGAGGAGGAGGAAAAGAGAGAGATCTCTCTCTCTCACAACAACACAACGGAGGAGGAGGAAAAGAGAGAGATCTCTCTCTCTCAACAACAACAACGGAGGAGGAGGAAAAGAGAGAGATCTCTCTCTCAACAACAACAACGGAGGAGGAGGAAAAGAGAGAGATCTCTCTCAACAACAACAACGGAGGAGGAGGAAAAGAGAGAGATCTCTCTCTCAACAACAACAACGGAGGAGGAGGAAAAGAGAGAGATCTCTCTCTCAACAACAACAACGGAGGAGGAGGAAAAGAGAGAGATCTCTCTCTCAAACAACAACAACGGAGGAGGAGAAAAGAGAGATCTCTCTCTCAACAACAACAACGGAGAGGAGGAAAAGAGAGAGAGATCTCTCTCAACAACAACAACGGAGGAGGAGGAAAAGAGAAGATCTCTCTCAACAACAACAACGGAGGAGGAGAAAAGAGAGAGATCTCTCTCTCAACAACAACAACGGAGGAGAGGAAAAGAGAGAGATCTCTCTCAAACAACAACAACGGAGGAGGAGGAAAAGAGAGAGATCTCTCTCAACAACAACAACAACAACGGAGGAGAGGAAAAGAGAGAGATATCTCTCTCAACAACAACAACGGAGAGGAGGAGGAGGAGGAGGAAAAGAGAGAGATCTCTCTCTCAACAACAACAACGGAGGAGGAGGAAAAGAGAGAGATCTCTCTCTCAACAACAACAACGGAGGAGGAGGAAAAGAGAGAGATCTCTCTCAACAACAACAACGGAGGAGGAGGAAAAGAGAGAGATCTCTCTCTCAACAACAACAACGGAGGAGGAGGAAAAGAGAGAGATCTCTCTCTCAACAACAACAACGGAGGAGAGGAAAAGAGAGAGATCTCTCTCTCAACAACAACAACGGAGGAGAGGAAAAGAGAGAGATATCTCTCTCAACAACAACAACGGAGGAGGAGGAAAAGAGAGAGATCTCTCTCAACAACAACAACGGAGGAGGAGGAAAAAAGAGAGAGATCTCTCTCTCAACAACAACAACAACGAGGAGGAGAAAAGAGAGAGATCTCTCTCAACAACAACAACGGAGGAGGAGGAAAAGAGAGAGATCTCTCTCAACAACAACAACAACGGAGGAAAAAGAGAGAGATCTCTCTCTCAACAACAACAACGGAGGAGGAGGAAAAGAGAGAGATATCTCTCTCTCAACAACAACAACGGAGAGGAGGAAAAAGAGAGAGATCTCTCTCTCAACAAACAACAACGGAGGAGGAGGAAAAGAGAGAGAGATCTCTCTCAACAACAACAACAGGAGAGAGAAAAGAGAGAGATATCTCTCTCAACAACAACAACGGAGGAGGAGGAAAAGAGAGAGATCTCTCTCTCAACAACAACAACGGAGGAGGAGGAAAAGAGAGAGATATCTCTCTCAACAACAACAACGGAGGAGGAGGAAAAGAGAGAGATATCTCTCTCAACAACAACAACGGAGAGGAGGAAAAGAGAGAGATCTCTCTCAACAACAACAACGAGAGAGAGGAAAAGAGAGAGATCTCTCTCTCAACAACAACAACGGAGGAGGAGGAAAAGAGAGAGATATCTCTCTCTCAACAACAACAACGGAGGAGGAGGAAAAGAGAGAGATATCTCAACGGAGGAGGAGGAAAAGAGAGAGATATCTCTCTCAACAACAACAACGAGGAGGAGGAAAAGAGAGAGATATCTCTCTCTCAACAACAACAACGGAGGAGGAGGAAAAGAGAGAGATCTCTCTCAACAACAACAACAACGGAGGAGGAGGAAAGAGAGAAACAACAACAACGTAGGAGGAGGAAAAGAGAGAGCTCTCAACTCAACAACAACAACGGAGGAGGAGGAAAAGAGAGAGATATCTCTCTCAACAACAACAACGGAGGAGGAGGAAAAGAGAGAGATATATCTCTCTCAACAACAAACAACGGAGGAGGAGGAAAAGAGAGAGATATCTCTCTCAACAACAACAACGGAGAGGAGAGAAAAGAGAGAGAGATCTCTCTCAACAACAACAACAACACGAGGAGGAGGAAAAGAGAGAGAAGATCTCTCTCTCAACAACAACAACGGAGGAGGAAAAAGAGAGAGATATCTCTCTCAACAACAACAACGGAGGAGGGATAAAAAGAGAGATATCTCTCTCAACAACAACAACGGAGAGGAGGAAAAGAGAGAGATATCTCTCTCAACAACAACAACGAGAGGAGGAGGAAAAGAGATGATTAAAAAATCTCTCTCAACAACAACAACGAGGTTTTGTGAAAAGAGAGAGATATCTCTCTCAACAACAACAACGGATGAGGGAAGAGAGAGAGATAATCTCTCTCAACAACAACAACGGAGGAGAGAGGAAAAGAGAGAGATATCTCTCACTCAACAACAACAACGGATTATAGAAAAGAGAGAGATTTTCTGTTCTCAACAGAGATTATTAACAACGGGTTGAGGAGGAAAAGGATGTAGAGATATCTCTCTCAACAACAACAACGAAGGAGGAGGAAAAGAGAGAGATATCTCTCTCAACAACAACAACATCAACGGGGTAGAGGGAAAAAGAGATTTTAGATATTTTATCTCTCTCATAGAGATTATCTCTTCAAATATTAACAACAAGGAGAAATAATAGATTATTATCTCTCAACAAACAACAACGGAGAGAGGAAAAGTGAGAGAGAGATTCTCTCAATTAACAACGGAGGGTTTTGTGTGAGAGAATTAATTCTCTCAACAACAACAACGAGAGAGATTATTGAGATTAGAATCATCCTCAACAAACAACAACAACGGAGATTATTATTATTATGATATTCTCTTTTGTTTGACAACATTATTACGGATTTTAGGAGGAAAAGATGTTGAGAGAGATATTCCTCTCAATTATTTTGGTGGTTTTGGATGTGTAGAAAAGAGAGAATCTCTCTCCAACAACAACAACGTGTTTGGAAAAGAAAGAGATATCTCTCTCTGAACAACAACAACGGAGAGAGAGAAAAAGAGAGAGATTCTCTTCAACAACAACAACGGAGGAGGAGTGTTTAAAGAGAGAGATATTATATTAGTATCTCTCAACAAACAACAACCGGAGGAGAGAGATATTATTAATAGAGAGAGATTTTCTCTCTCAACAACAATTATTAGGAGGTTATTTTGAGAAGTAGATCTCTCTCTCACAACAATTATTACGGAGGAGGAGTGAAAAGAGAAGATTATCTCTCTCAACAACAACAACGAGAAGAGTGAGGATTATGATAGTTTTTTCTCTCAAGAGAACAATTAATGGGTGTTTTTTTTTGAGAGAGGAAAAGAAGATTGTTCTATTATTATTAACAACGGATTATTAGTTTGTGTTGATTGAGAGAGATTATTATTATTAGTTTTAATTTTTTGGTTTGACAATAACATATGAATTTGGTAGGTTGAGAGAAAAGATTAGAGATTTTTTTTTTTTGAAACGAGATTATTATTATTAAGAGAGAAGGTTTTTTTTGTGAACAACAGGATTTATTATTAGAAAAGAGAGAGATATTTCTCAACAACAGAACATTATTAGGATATAGAGAGAGATTTTTCTTTTGAACAATTATTTATTAACGGAGGAGGAGAAAATTATTATTATTAGATTTGTCTCTCAACAACAACAATTATTATGATTGTTTGTTTTGAGAGAGATAGAACACAACATTTTGAGAGAGGAAAAAGAGAGAGATTTCTCTCTCAACAACAACAACGAGGAGTTTTTTGGAAAAGATAGATTAGATATGATTGGTCTCTCTCAACAACAACAACGGTTGAGGAGGTTTGTGAAAAGAGATTAGATATCTTATTCTGTGTAACAACAACGAGAGAGGAAAAGAGAGATTTTCTCTCTTACAATTAACAACGAGGATTATTTTTTTGGGTTAAGAGAGAGAATCTCTCTCAACATTATTACAATTGGGGGTTTTTTGAGTGAAAAGAGAGATTAATTTTATTATTTTTTGGTTTTTTTTGGAGGAGAGATATTAGAGAGAATTTTTTTGTGAGAGAGAGTTATTTATTTTTTTGGGGGGGTTTGTTGTGGATTTTAAGAGATATTTTTACAACGGATTGAGTTTTTTTTTGAGATAGTTTATGTTTTTTGTTTTTGTTTAAAGAGATTTATATTATTCATCATTTTTTTTTTTGGAGAAGGATTATTTTTGAGTGGTGATTCTTTTTCAGAGATAGATTATTATTAGATTATTTATGTTTTTTTTGTTGAGAAGATTATTATTTTTTATTGTGTTTTTTTTGAAGAGAATTTTATTGTTAAACTTTTTTTTTAGAGTTTTATTAGATGTATTATTATTATTGTCTCAACAACATTATTTAGGTTTTTTTATGGAAAATTATTATTATTCTATTTCATTTTTTAACAACGGTGGAGGAGATTTTTATGTATTATTATTATTTTTTTTTTGTTAGAGAGAGATTATTTTATTAGTTTTTTTTTTTTTGAGAGATAATTATATTATTTTAAAAGTGATTAGAATTATTTTTTTTTTGAAGAGAATTTATATTATTTTTTTTTTGTTGAGATATAGATATATTATTATTTTTTTTTTGGGTTGGGATTATTATTATTATTGTGGTTTTTTTTGTGTATTTTGAAAATGAGGAGTTTTTGAGATAATTATTATTATTAGTTTCTTTTTTTGTTGAAAAAGATTATTATTATTATTTTTTTTGTTGGGGAGAGAGAGATTATTATTAACAACATAGTTGGTTTTTTTTTTTAGGTAATATTATTATTATTATGGGTTTTTTTTTTGAGAATATTATTATTATATTTTTGGTGTTTTTTGTTTTGAAAGAGATATTATTATATGGTTTTTTTTGTGTGTTTTGAAGGGTGTGAGGAATATGTATTATTTTTGGTTTTAACAACAACGGGGAGGAGAAAAGAGATTATTATTTTATTTTTTGTGTAGTTTTATTATTTTTTTTTTTTTTAGAGTGAAGATTATTATTATTATTTGTTTTGTTTTGGTGGTTTAGAGTGATTAAGATTTGTGGGTTTTTTGGTGTTGAGTCAGAATATTATTATTATTAGTGTGTTTTTTTTTGAGAGAGAGATTATTATTATTATTATTTTTTTTTTTGAGAAAATCAGATTGGATATTATTATTATTTTTTTTTTTTTTTTTGAGAGAGAATTATTATTTTTTGAGTTGTATTTGTTGTTTTTTTTTTACAACAACGGGATGGAGAGAGATTATTAAATTATGAGAGATGGGGGTTCTCAGACAACATTGATGTTTTTTTTTTTGGAGAAGAGAGATTAGATTTTCTCTGTTGAGAGAACATATTTTATTATTTTTTTTTTGTTGGAGAGAATTATTATTATTATATTGTTTTTTTTTTTGAACATTATTATTATTATTTTTTTTTTTTTGAGAGATTAGAGATATTATTCTTAACAACAACAACGGAGGAGAGAGAAAAGAGATTAGATTAATTTTTTTTTTAAACAACGAGGAGGAGGAAAAGAGAGAGATATCTCTCTCAACAACAACAACGGAGGAGGAGGAAAAGAGAGAGATATCTCTCTCAACAACAACAACGGAGGAGAGAAAAGAGAGAGAGATATCTCTCTCAACAACAACAACGGAGGAGGAGGAAAAGAGAGAGATATCTCTCTCAACAACAACAACGGAGGAGGAGGAAAAGAGAGAGATATCTCTCTCAACAACAACAACGGAGGAGGAGGAAAAGAGAGAGATATCTCTCTCAACAACAACAACGAGGAGGAGAGAAAAGAAGAGATATCGGAACAACAACAACGAGGAGGAGGAAAAGAGAGAGATATCTCTCTCAACAACAACAACGGAGGAGGAGGAAAAGAGAGAGATATTATTATTATTATTATTTTATTTTTTTTGTTTTGAGAGAGATTATATATTATTATTTTGTTTTTTTTGAGAGAGAATTAGATTTTATTTTATTTTAGAGAGATTTTTATTGTTTTTTTTTTGAGATTATTTATTATTATTATTTTTTTTTTTTGAGAGAGATTTATTATTTATTTTTTTTTTTTTGAATTTATTTTTATTATTTTTTGGAAGTGTTTTTTTTTTTTTGGAGAGAGAGATTATTATTATTATTTTTTTTTTTTGAGAGAGAGATTATTATATTTTGTTTTTGGTGTTTGAGAGAGATTTATTATTATTTTTTTTTTTGTGTGGAGAGAGAGATTATTATTATTATTTTTTTTTTGTGTTTGAGAGAGATGAGATTATTATTATTTTTTTTTTTTTGATAGAGAGATTTATTATTGAGAGATTATTATTATTATTTTTTTTTTTTTGAGAGAGAGATTTATTATTATTTTTTTTTTTTTTGAGAGAGATTATTATTATTATTTTTTTTTTGTGAGAGAGAGATTATTATTATTATTTTTTTTTTGTGAGAGATTATTATTATTATTTTTTTTTGTGATTTTATTATTATTATTTTTTTTTTTTTGAGAGAGATTTATTATTATTATTTTTTTTTTTGAGAGAGATTATTATTATTATTTTTTTTTTTTGTTTGAGAGTTTATTATTATTATTAGTTTTTTTTTTATTAGATTAGATTTATTATTATTTTTTTTTTTTTTTTTGAGATTATTATTATTATTGGTGGTGTTTTTTTTGTTTTTGTGTTTGAGAGATTTATTATTTTATTATTATTTGTTTTTTTGTGTTGTGAGAGAGATTATTATTATTATTTTTTTTTTTTGAGAGAGATTTTTATTATTATTTTTTTTTTGAGATATTATTATTATTTTTATTATTATTTTTTTTTTTTTTTTGAGAGAGATTATTATTATTATTATTTTTTTTTTTTGAGAGAGATGGGGGGTTTTTTGTGTGAGAGAGATTATTTATTTATTATTATTGTGGTTTTTTTGTGTTGAGAGAGATTATTATTATTATTTGGGGGGTTTTTTTTTGTGAGAGAGATTATTATTATTATTAGTGTGTTGGTTTTTTTTTTTTGTGAGAGAGATTTATTATTATTATTATTTTTTTTTTTTTTTTTTTTTGAGAGAGAGAGAGAGATTATTATTTATTTTTATTTTTTTTTTTTTTGAGAGAGAGATTATTATTTTTGTTTGGTGATTTTTTATGGGGTTAGATTTATTAGATTTTTTTTTGAGTTTGAGAGAGATTATTATTATTATTATGTGTTTGTTTTTTTGTGAGAGAAGATTATTATTTATTATTAGGTTTTTTTTTGGAGAGAGATTATTTTATTATTATTTTTTTTTTTTGAGAGAGATTTTATTATTTTTTTTTTTTTTTTTTATTTATTATTATTATTATTTTTTTTGAGAGAGATTATTATTGGTTTGTTTTTTTTTGTGAGAGAGAGAGATTATTATTTATTGTTTTTTTTTGAGAGAGATTATTATTATTTTTTTTTTTTTTGAGAGAGATTATTATTATTATTTTTTTTTTTTTGAGAGAGAGAGATTATTATTATTGGGTTTTTTTTGTTGAGAGAGAGATTATTATTATTATTTTTTTTTTTGTGAGAGAGAGATTATTTATTATTATTATTATTTTTTTTTTTTTTTGTGAGATTATTATTATTAGAGAGAGATTATTATTATTTTTTTTTTTTGAGAGAGAGATTATTTATTATTATTTTTTTTTGTGAGAGAGATTATTATTATTGTTTTTTTTTTTGAGAGAGATTATTATTATTATTAGTTTTTTTTTTGAGAGAGATTATTATTATTTATTTGGTTTTTTTTTTGTGAGAGAGATTATTATTATTATTTTTTTTTTTTTTAGAGAGATATTATTATTATTATTTTTTTTTTGAGAGAGATTATTATTATTATTATTATTTTTTTTTGTTGAGAGAGATTATTATTATTATTATTATGTTTTTTTTTTTGTGAGAGAGAGATTATTATTATTATTATTTTTTTTTTTTGAGATTATTATTATTATTAGTTTTTTTTTTGAGAGAGAGAGATTATTATTATTATTATTTTTTTTGTTTTGTGAGAGAGATTATTTATTATTATTATTTTTTTTTTTTTTTTGAGAGAGATTATTATTTTAGTTTTTTTTTTTTGAGAGAGATTATTATTATTTTTTTTTTTTGTGAGAGAGAGATTATTATTATTTATTGGTTTTTTTTTTTGAGAGAGAGATTATTATTATTATTGTGTTTTTTTTTTGTGTGAGAGAGATTATTATTATTATGGTGTTTTTTGTTTGTGTGAGAGAGATTTATTTATTATTTTGGTTTTTTGTGTGTGTTGAGAGATTATTATTATTATTATTTTTTTTTTTTTGTGAGAGAGATTATTATTATTATTTTTTTTTTTGAGAGAGAGATTATTATTATTATTATGTTTTTTTTTGTGTGAGAGAGATATTTATTATTATTTTTTTTTTTGAGAGAGAGATTATTATTATTATTATTATTATTTTTTTTTTGTGAGAGAGAGATTATTATTATTATTTTTTTTTTGTTTGAGAGAGATTATTATTATTATTTTTTTTTGTGAGAGAGAGATTTTTATTATTATTTTTTTTTTTGTTGAGAGATTATTATTATTATTATTTTTTTTTTTTGAGAGATTATTATTATTATTTTGTTTTTTTTTGTTGAGAGAGATTTATTATTATTATGGGTTTTTTTTTTTGAGAGAGATTATTATTATTATTTTTTTTTTTGTGAGAGAGATTATTATTATTGTTTTTTTTTTTGAGAGAGAGAGATTATTATTATTTTTTTTTTTGATTATTATTTTTTTTTTTTTTTAGAGAGATTATTATTATTATTTTTTTTTTTTGAGAGAGATTATTATTATTATTGTTTTTTTTTTTTTTTTTGAGAGAGATTATTATATTATTGTTTTTTGAGATTATTATTATTATTTTTTTGTTTGTGAGATTATTATTATTATTTTTTTTTTATTATTATTATTAGATTGGTATTATTTTTTTTTTTTTTGAGAGAGATTATTATTATTATTTTTTTTTTTGAGAGAGATTATTTTTTTTTTTTTTTTTTTGAGAGATTATTATTATTATTTGTTTTTTTTTTGAGAGAGAGATTATTATTATTTTTTTTTTTTTTTTTTTTTTTTTTTTTTTTTTTTTTTTTTTTTTTTTTTTTTTTTTTTTTTTTTTTTTTTTTTTTTTTTTTTTTTTTTTTTTTTTTTTTTTTTTTTTTTTTTTTTTTTTTTTTTTTTTTTTTTTTTTTTTTTTTTTTTTTTTTTTTTTTTTTTTTTTTTTTTTTTTTTTTTTTTTTTTTTTTTTTTTTTTTTTTTTTTTTTTTTTTTTTTTTTTTTTTTTTTTTTTTTTTTTTTTTTTTTTTTTTTTTTTTTTTTTTTTTTTTTTTTTTTTTTTTTTTTTTTTTTTTTTTTTTTTTTTTTTTTTTTTTTTTTTTTTTTTTTTTTTTTTTTTTTTTTTTTTTTTTTTTTTTTTTTTTTTTTTTTTTTTTTTTTTTTTTTTTTTTTTTTTTTTTTTTTTTTTTTTTTTTTTTTTTTTTTTTTTTTTTTTTTTTTTTTTTTTTTTTTTTTTTTTTTTTTTTTTTTTTTTTTTTTTTTTTTTTTTTTTTTTTTTTTTTTTTTTTTTTTTTTTTTTTTTTTTTTTTTTTTTTTTTTTTTTTTTTTTTTTTTTTTTTTTTTTTTTTTTTTTTTTTTTTTTTTTTTTTTTTTTTTTTTTTTTTTTTTTTTTTTTTTTTTTTTTTTTTTTTTTTTTTTTTTTTTTTTTTTTTTTTTTTTTTTTTTTTTTTTTTTTTTTTTTTTTTTTTTTTTTTTTTTTTTTTTTTTTTTTTTTTTTTTTTTTTTTTTTTTTTTTTTTTTTTTTTTTTTTTTTTTTTTTTTTTTTTTTTTTTTTTTTTTTTTTTTTTTTTTTTTTTTTTTTTTTTTTTTTTTTTTTTTTTTTTTTTTTTTTTTTTTTTTTTTTTTTTTTTTTTTTTTTTTTTTTTTTTTTTTTTTTTTTTTTTTTTTTTTTTTTTTTTTTTTTTTTTTTTTTTTTTTTTTTTTTTTTTTTTTTTTTTTTTTTTTTTTTTTTTTTTTTTTTTTTTTTTTTTTTTTTTTTTTTTTTTTTTTTTTTTTTTTTTTTTTTTTTTTTTTTTTTTTTTTTTTTTTTTTTTTTTTTTTTTTTTTTTTTTTTTTTTTTTTTTTTTTTTTTTTTTTTTTTTTTTTTTTTTTTTTTTTTTTTTTTTTTTTTTTTTTTTTTTTTTTTTTTTTTTTTTTTTTTTTTTTTTTTTTTTTTTTTTTTTTTTTTTTTTTTTTTTTTTTTTTTTTTTTTTTTTTTTTTTTTTTTTTTTTTTTTTTTTTTTTTTTTTTTTTTTTTTTTTTTTTTTTTTTTTTTTTTTTTTTTTTTTTTTTTTTTTTTTTTTTTTTTTTTTTTTTTTTTTTTTTTTTTTTTTTTTTTTTTTTTTTTTTTTTTTTTTTTTTTTTTTTTTTTTTTTTTTTTTTTTTTTTTTTTTTTTTTTTTTTTTTTTTTTTTTTTTTTTTTTTTTTTTTTTTTTTTTTTTTTTTTTTTTTTTTTTTTTTTTTTTTTTTTTTTTTTTTTTTTTTTTTTTTTTTTTTTTTTTTTTTTTTTTTTTTTTTTTTTTTTTTTTTTTTTTTTTTTTTTTTTTTTTTTTTTTTTTTTTTTTTTTTTTTTTTTTTTTTTTTTTTTTTTTTTTTTTTTTTTTTTTTTTTTTTTTTTTTTTTTTTTTTTTTTTTTTTTTTTTTTTTTTTTTTTTTTTTTTTTTTTTTTTTTTTTTTTTTTTTTTTTTTTTTTTTTTTTTTTTTTTTTTTTTTTTTTTTTTTTTTTTTTTTTTTTTTTTTTTTTTTTTTTTTTTTTTTTTTTTTTTTTTTTTTTTTTTTTTTTTTTTTTTTTTTTTTTTTTTTTTTTTTTTTTTTTTTTTTTTTTTTTTTTTTTTTTTTTTTTTTTTTTTTTTTTTTTTTTTTTTTTTTTTTTTTTTTTTTTTTTTTTTTTTTTTTTTTTTTTTTTTTTTTTTTTTTTTTTTTTTTTTTTTTTTTTTTTTTTTTTTTTTTTTTTTTTTTTTTTTTTTTTTTTTTTTTTTTTTTTTTTTTTTTTTTTTTTTTTTTTTTTTTTTTTTTTTTTTTTTTTTTTTTTTTTTTTTTTTTTTTTTTTTTTTTTTTTTTTTTTTTTTTTTTTTTTTTTTTTTTTTTTTTTTTTTTTTTTTTTTTTTTTTTTTTTTTTTTTTTTTTTTTTTTTTTTTTTTTTTTTTTTTTTTTTTTTTTTTTTTTTTTTTTTTTTTTTTTTTTTTTTTTTTTTTTTTTTTTTTTTTTTTTTTTTTTTTTTTTTTTTTTTTTTTTTTTTTTTTTTTTTTTTTTTTTTTTTTTTTTTTTTTTTTTTTTTTTTTTTTTTTTTTTTTTTTTTTTTTTTTTTTTTTTTTTTTTTTTTTTTTTTTTTTTTTTTTTTTTTTTTTTTTTTTTTTTTTTTTTTTTTTTTTTTTTTTTTTTTTTTTTTTTTTTTTTTTTTTTTTTTTTTTTTTTTTTTTTTTTTTTTTTTTTTTTTTTTTTTTTTTTTTTTTTTTTTTTTTTTTTTTTTTTTTTTTTTTTTTTTTTTTTTTTTTTTTTTTTTTTTTTTTTTTTTTTTTTTTTTTTTTTTTTTTTTTTTTTTTTTTTTTTTTTTTTTTTTTTTTTTTTTTTTTTTTTTTTTTTTTTTTTTTTTTTTTTTTTTTTTTTTTTTTTTTTTTTTTTTTTTTTTTTTTTTTTTTTTTTTTTTTTTTTTTTTTTTTTTTTTTTTTTTTTTTTTTTTTTTTTTTTTTTTTTTTTTTTTTTTTTTTTTTTTTTTTTTTTTTTTTTTTTTTTTTTTTTTTTTTTTTTTTTTTTTTTTTTTTTTTTTTTTTTTTTTTTTTTTTTTTTTTTTTTTTTTTTTTTTTTTTTTTTTTTTTTTTTTTTTTTTTTTTTTTTTTTTTTTTTTTTTTTTTTTTTTTTTTTTTTTTTTTTTTTTTTTTTTTTTTTTTTTTTTTTTTTTTTTTTTTTTTTTTTTTTTTTTTTTTTTTTTTTTTTTTTTTTTTTTTTTTTTTTTTTTTTTTTTTTTTTTTTTTTTTTTTTTTTTTTTTTTTTTTTTTTTTTTTTTTTTTTTTTTTTTTTTTTTTTTTTTTTTTTTTTTTTTTTTTTTTTTTTTTTTTTTTTTTTTTTTTTTTTTTTTTTTTTTTTTTTTTTTTTTTTTTTTTTTTTTTTTTTTTTTTTTTTTTTTTTTTTTTTTTTTTTTTTTTTTTTTTTTTTTTTTTTTTTTTTTTTTTTTTTTTTTTTTTTTTTTTTTTTTTTTTTTTTTTTTTTTTTTTTTTTTTTTTTTTTTTTTTTTTTTTTTTTTTTTTTTTTTTTTTTTTTTTTTTTTTTTTTTTTTTTTTTTTTTTTTTTTTTTTTTTTTTTTTTTTTTTTTTTTTTTTTTTTTTTTTTTTTTTTTTTTTTTTTTTTTTTTTTTTTTTTTTTTTTTTTTTTTTTTTTTTTTTTTTTTTTTTTTTTTTTTTTTTTTTTTTTTTTTTTTTTTTTTTTTTTTTTTTTTTTTTTTTTTTTTTTTTTTTTTTTTTTTTTTTTTTTTTTTTTTTTTTTTTTTTTTTTTTTTTTTTTTTTTTTTTTTTTTTTTTTTTTTTTTTTTTTTTTTTTTTTTTTTTTTTTTTTTTTTTTTTTTTTTTTTTTTTTTTTTTTTTTTTTTTTTTTTTTTTTTTTTTTTTTTTTTTTTTTTTTTTTTTTTTTTTTTTTTTTTTTTTTTTTTTTTTTTTTTTTTTTTTTTTTTTTTTTTTTTTTTTTTTTTTTTTTTTTTTTTTTTTTTTTTTTTTTTTTTTTTTTTTTTTTTTTTTTTTTTTTTTTTTTTTTTTTTTTTTTTTTTTTTTTTTTTTTTTTTTTTTTTTTTTTTTTTTTTTTTTTTTTTTTTTTTTTTTTTTTTTTTTTTTTTTTTTTTTTTTTTTTTTTTTTTTTTTTTTTTTTTTTTTTTTTTTTTTTTTTTTTTTTTTTTTTTTTTTTTTTTTTTTTTTTTTTTTTTTTTTTTTTTTTTTTTTTTTTTTTTTTTTTTTTTTTTTTTTTTTTTTTTTTTTTTTTTTTTTTTTTTTTTTTTTTTTTTTTTTTTTTTTTTTTTTTTTTTTTTTTTTTTTTTTTTTTTTTTTTTTTTTTTTTTTTTTTTTTTTTTTTTTTTTTTTTTTTTTTTTTTTTTTTTTTTTTTTTTTTTTTTTTTTTTTTTTTTTTTTTTTTTTTTTTTTTTTTTTTTTTTTTTTTTTTTTTTTTTTTTTTTTTTTTTTTTTTTTTTTTTTTTTTTTTTTTTTTTTTTTTTTTTTTTTTTTTTTTTTTTTTTTTTTTTTTTTTTTTTTTTTTTTTTTTTTTTTTTTTTTTTTTTTTTTTTTTTTTTTTTTTTTTTTTTTTTTTTTTTTTTTTTTTTTTTTTTTTTTTTTTTTTTTTTTTTTTTTTTTTTTTTTTTTTTTTTTTTTTTTTTTTTTTTTTTTTTTTTTTTTTTTTTTTTTTTTTTTTTTTTTTTTTTTTTTTTTTTTTTTTTTTTTTTTTTTTTTTTTTTTTTTTTTTTTTTTTTTTTTTTTTTTTTTTTTTTTTTTTTTTTTTTTTTTTTTTTTTTTTTTTTTTTTTTTTTTTTTTTTTTTTTTTTTTTTTTTTTTTTTTTTTTTTTTTTTTTTTTTTTTTTTTTTTTTTTTTTTTTTTTTTTTTTTTTTTTTTTTTTTTTTTTTTTTTTTTTTTTTTTTTTTTTTTTTTTTTTTTTTTTTTTTTTTTTTTTTTTTTTTTTTTTTTTTTTTTTTTTTTTTTTTTTTTTTTTTTTTTTTTTTTTTTTTTTTTTTTTTTTTTTTTTTTTTTTTTTTTTTTTTTTTTTTTTTTTTTTTTTTTTTTTTTTTTTTTTTTTTTTTTTTTTTTTTTTTTTTTTTTTTTTTTTTTTTTTTTTTTTTTTTTTTTTTTTTTTTTTTTTTTTTTTTTTTTTTTTTTTTTTTTTTTTTTTTTTTTTTTTTTTTTTTTTTTTTTTTTTTTTTTTTTTTTTTTTTTTTTTTTTTTTTTTTTTTTTTTTTTTTTTTTTTTTTTTTTTTTTTTTTTTTTTTTTTTTTTTTTTTTTTTTTTTTTTTTTTTTTTTTTTTTTTTTTTTTTTTTTTTTTTTTTTTTTTTTTTTTTTTTTTTTTTTTTTTTTTTTTTTTTTTTTTTTTTTTTTTTTTTTTTTTTTTTTTTTTTTTTTTTTTTTTTTTTTTTTTTTTTTTTTTTTTTTTTTTTTTTTTTTTTTTTTTTTTTTTTTTTTTTTTTTTTTTTTTTTTTTTTTTTTTTTTTTTTTTTTTTTTTTTTTTTTTTTTTTTTTTTTTTTTTTTTTTTTTTTTTTTTTTTTTTTTTTTTTTTTTTTTTTTTTTTTTTTTTTTTTTTTTTTTTTTTTTTTTTTTTTTTTTTTTTTTTTTTTTTTTTTATTTTTTTTTTTTTTTTTTTTTTTTTTTTTTTTTTTTTTTTTTTTTTTTTTTTTTTTTTTTTTTTTTTTTTTTTTTTTTTTTTTTTTTTTTTTTTTTTTTTTTTTTTTTTTTTTTTTTTTTTTTTTTTTTTTTTTTTTTTTTTTTTTTTTTTTTTTTTTTTTTTTTTTTTTTTTTTTTTTTTTTTTTTTTTTTTTTTTTTTTTTTTTTTTTTTTTTTTTTTTTTTTTTTTTTTTTTTTTTTTTTTTTTTTTTTTTTTTTTTTTTTTTTTTTTTTTTTTTTTTTTTTTTTTTTTTTTTTTTTTTTTTTTTTTTTTTTTTTTTTTTTTTTTTTTTTTTTTTTTTTTTTTTTTTTTTTTTTTTTTTTTTTTTTTTTTTTTTTTTTTTTTTTTTTTTTTTTTTTTTTTTTTTTTTTTTTTTTTTTTTTTTTTTTTTTTTTTTTTTTTTTTTTTTTTTTTTTTTTTTTTTTTTTTTTTTTTTTTTTTTTTTTTTTTTTTTTTTTTTTTTTTTTTTTTTTTTTTTTTTTTTTTTTTTTTTTTTTTTTTTTTTTTTTTTTTTTTTTTTTTTTTTTTTTTTTTTTTTTTTTTTTTTTTTTTTTTTTTTTTTTTTTTTTTTTTTTTTTTTTTTTTTTTTTTTTTTTTTTTTTTTTTTTTTTTTTTTTTTTTTTTTTTTTTTTTTTTTTTTTTTTTTTTTTTTTTTTTTTTTTTTTTTTTTTTTTTTTTTTTTTTTTTTTTTTTTTTTTTTTTTTTTTTTTTTTTTTTTTTTTTTTTTTTTTTTTTTTTTTTTTTTTTTTTTTTTTTTTTTTTTTTTTTTTTTTTTTTTTTTTTTTTTTTTTTTTTTTTTTTTTTTTTTTTTTTTTTTTTTTTTTTTTTTTTTTTTTTTTTTTTTTTTTTTTTTTTTTTTTTTTTTTTTTTTTTTTTTTTTTTTTTTTTTTTTTTTTTTTTTTTTTTTTTTTTTTTTTTTTTTTTTTTTTTTTTTTTTTTTTTTTTTTTTTTTTTTTTTTTTTTTTTTTTTTTTTTTTTTTTTTTTTTTTTTTTTTTTTTTTTTTTTTTTTTTTTTTTTTTTTTTTTTTTTTTTTTTTTTTTTTTTTTTTTTTTTTTTTTTTTTTTTTTTTTTTTTTTTTTTTTTTTTTTTTTTTTTTTTTTTTTTTTTTTTTTTTTTTTTTTTTTTTTTTTTTTTTTTTTTTTTTTTTTTTTTTTTTTTTTTTTTTTTTTTTTTTTTTTTTTTTTTTTTTTTTTTTTTTTTTTTTTTTTTTTTTTTTTTTTTTTTTTTTTTTTTTTTTTTTTTTTTTTTTTTTTTTTTTTTTTTTTTTTTTTTTTTTTTTTTTTTTTTTTTTTTTTTTTTTTTTTTTTTTTTTTTTTTTTTTTTTTTTTTTTTTTTTTTTTTTTTTTTTTTTTTTTTTTTTTTTTTTTTTTTTTTTTTTTTTTTTTTTTTTTTTTTTTTTTTTTTTTTTTTTTTTTTTTTTTTTTTTTTTTTTTTTTTTTTTTTTTTTTTTTTTTTTTTTTTTTTTTTTTTTTTTTTTTTTTTTTTTTTTTTTTTTTTTTTTTTTTTTTTTTTTTTTTTTTTTTTTTTTTTTTTTTTTTTTTTTTTTTTTTTTTTTTTTTTTTTTTTTTTTTTTTTTTTTTTTTTTTTTTTTTTTTTTTTTTTTTTTTTTTTTTTTTTTTTTTTTTTTTTTTTTTTTTTTTTTTTTTTTTTTTTTTTTTTTTTTTTTTTTTTTTTTTTTTTTTTTTTTTTTTTTTTTTTTTTTTTTTTTTTTTTTTTTTTTTTTTTTTTTTTTTTTTTTTTTTTTTTTTTTTTTTTTTTTTTTTTTTTTTTTTTTTTTTTTTTTTTTTTTTTTTTTTTTTTTTTTTTTTTTTTTTTTTTTTTTTTTTTTTTTTTTTTTTTTTTTTTTTTTTTTTTTTTTTTTTTTTTTTTTTTTTTTTTTTTTTTTTTTTTTTTTTTTTTTTTTTTTTTTTTTTTTTTTTTTTTTTTTTTTTTTTTTTTTTTTTTTTTTTTTTTTTTTTTTTTTTTTTTTTTTTTTTTTTTTTTTTTTTTTTTTTTTTTTTTTTTTTTTTTTTTTTTTTTTTTTTTTTTTTTTTTTTTTTTTTTTTTTTTTTTTTTTTTTTTTTTTTTTTTTTTTTTTTTTTTTTTTTTTTTTTTTTTTTTTTTTTTTTTTTTTTTTTTTTTTTTTTTTTTTTTTTTTTTTTTTTTTTTTTTTTTTTTTTTTTTTTTTTTTTTTTTTTTTTTTTTTTTTTTTTTTTTTTTTTTTTTTTTTTTTTTTTTTTTTTTTTTTTTTTTTTTTTTTTTTTTTTTTTTTTTTTTTTTTTTTTTTTTTTTTTTTTTTTTTTTTTTTTTTTTTTTTTTTTTTTTTTTTTTTTTTTTTTTTTTTTTTTTTTTTTTTTTTTTTTTTTTTTTTTTTTTTTTTTTTTTTTTTTTTTTTTTTTTTTTTTTTTTTTTTTTTTTTTTTTTTTTTTTTTTTTTTTTTTTTTTTTTTTTTTTTTTTTTTTTTTTTTTTTTTTTTTTTTTTTTTTTTTTTTTTTTTTTTTTTTTTTTTTTTTTTTTTTTTTTTTTTTTTTTTTTTTTTTTTTTTTTTTTTTTTTTTTTTTTTTTTTTTTTTTTTTTTTTTTTTTTTTTTTTTTTTTTTTTTTTTTTTTTTTTTTTTTTTTTTTTTTTTTTTTTTTTTTTTTTTTTTTTTTTTTTTTTTTTTTTTTTTTTTTTTTTTTTTTTTTTTTTTTTTTTTTTTTTTTTTTTTTTTTTTTTTTTTTTTTTTTTTTTTTTTTTTTTTTTTTTTTTTTTTTTTTTTTTTTTTTTTTTTTTTTTTTTTTTTTTTTTTTTTTTTTTTTTTTTTTTTTTTTTTTTTTTTTTTTTTTTTTTTTTTTTTTTTTTTTTTTTTTTTTTTTTTTTTTTTTTTTTTTTTTTTTTTTTTTTTTTTTTTTTTTTTTTTTTTTTTTTTTTTTTTTTTTTTTTTTTTTTTTTTTTTTTTTTTTTTTTTTTTTTTTTTTTTTTTTTTTTTTTTTTTTTTTTTTTTTTTTTTTTTTTTTTTTTTTTTTTTTTTTTTTTTTTTTTTTTTTTTTTTTTTTTTTTTTTTTTTTTTTTTTTTTTTTTTTTTTTTTTTTTTTTTTTTTTTTTTTTTTTTTTTTTTTTTTTTTTTTTTTTTTTTTTTTTTTTTTTTTTTTTTTTTTTTTTTTTTTTTTTTTTTTTTTTTTTTTTTTTTTTTTTTTTTTTTTTTTTTTTTTTTTTTTTTTTTTTTTTTTTTTTTTTTTTTTTTTTTTTTTTTTTTTTTTTTTTTTTTTTTTTTTTTTTTTTTTTTTTTTTTTTTTTTTTTTTTTTTTTTTTTTTTTTTTTTTTTTTTTTTTTTTTTTTTTTTTTTTTTTTTTTTTTTTTTTTTTTTTTTTTTTTTTTTTTTTTTTTTTTTTTTTTTTTTTTTTTTTTTTTTTTTTTTTTTTTTTTTTTTTTTTTTTTTTTTTTTTTTTTTTTTTTTTTTTTTTTTTTTTTTTTTTTTTTTTTTTTTTTTTTTTTTTTTTTTTTTTTTTTTTTTTTTTTTTTTTTTTTTTTTTTTTTTTTTTTTTTTTTTTTTTTTTTTTTTTTTTTTTTTTTTTTTTTTTTTTTTTTTTTTTTTTTTTTTTTTTTTTTTTTTTTTTTTTTTTTTTTTTTTTTTTTTTTTTTTTTTTTTTTTTTTTTTTTTTTTTTTTTTTTTTTTTTTTTTTTTTTTTTTTTTTTTTTTTTTTTTTTTTTTTTTTTTTTTTTTTTTTTTTTTTTTTTTTTTTTTTTTTTTTTTTTTTTTTTTTTTTTTTTTTTTTTTTTTTTTTTTTTTTTTTTTTTTTTTTTTTTTTTTTTTTTTTTTTTTTTTTTTTTTTTTTTTTTTTTTTTTTTTTTTTTTTTTTTTTTTTTTTTTTTTTTTTTTTTTTTTTTTTTTTTTTTTTTTTTTTTTTTTTTTTTTTTTTTTTTTTTTTTTTTTTTTTTTTTTTTTTTTTTTTTTTTTTTTTTTTTTTTTTTTTTTTTTTTTTTTTTTTTTTTTTTTTTTTTTTTTTTTTTTTTTTTTTTTTTTTTTTTTTTTTTTTTTTTTTTTTTTTTTTTTTTTTTTTTTTTTTTTTTTTTTTTTTTTTTTTTTTTTTTTTTTTTTTTTTTTTTTTTTTTTTTTTTTTTTTTTTTTTTTTTTTTTTTTTTTTTTTTTTTTTTTTTTTTTTTTTTTTTTTTTTTTTTTTTTTTTTTTTTTTTTTTTTTTTTTTTTTTTTTTTTTTTTTTTTTTTTTTTTTTTTTTTTTTTTTTTTTTTTTTTTTTTTTTTTTTTTTTTTTTTTTTTTTTTTTTTTTTTTTTTTTTTTTTTTTTTTTTTTTTTTTTTTTTTTTTTTTTTTTTTTTTTTTTTTTTTTTTTTTTTTTTTTTTTTTTTTTTTTTTTTTTTTTTTTTTTTTTTTTTTTTTTTTTTTTTTTTTTTTTTTTTTTTTTTTTTTTTTTTTTTTTTTTTTTTTTTTTTTTTTTTTTTTTTTTTTTTTTTTTTTTTTTTTTTTTTTTTTTTTTTTTTTTTTTTTTTTTTTTTTTTTTTTTTTTTTTTTTTTTTTTTTTTTTTTTTTTTTTTTTTTTTTTTTTTTTTTTTTTTTTTTTTTTTTTTTTTTTTTTTTTTTTTTTTTTTTTTTTTTTTTTTTTTTTTTTTTTTTTTTTTTTTTTTTTTTTTTTTTTTTTTTTTTTTTTTTTTTTTTTTTTTTTTTTTTTTTTTTTTTTTTTTTTTTTTTTTTTTTTTTTTTTTTTTTTTTTTTTTTTTTTTTTTTTTTTTTTTTTTTTTTTTTTTTTTTTTTTTTTTTTTTTTTTTTTTTTTTTTTTTTTTTTTTTTTTTTTTTTTTTTTTTTTTTTTTTTTTTTTTTTTTTTTTTTTTTTTTTTTTTTTTTTTTTTTTTTTTTTTTTTTTTTTTTTTTTTTTTTTTTTTTTTTTTTTTTTTTTTTTTTTTTTTTTTTTTTTTTTTTTTTTTTTTTTTTTTTTTTTTTTTTTTTTTTTTTTTTTTTTTTTTTTTTTTTTTTTTTTTTTTTTTTTTTTTTTTTTTTTTTTTTTTTTTTTTTTTTTTTTTTTTTTTTTTTTTTTTTTTTTTTTTTTTTTTTTTTTTTTTTTTTTTTTTTTTTTTTTTTTTTTTTTTTTTTTTTTTTTTTTTTTTTTTTTTTTTTTTTTTTTTTTTTTTTTTTTTTTTTTTTTTTTTTTTTTTTTTTTTTTTTTTTTTTTTTTTTTTTTTTTTTTTTTTTTTTTTTTTTTTTTTTTTTTTTTTTTTTTTTTTTTTTTTTTTTTTTTTTTTTTTTTTTTTTTTTTTTTTTTTTTTTTTTTTTTTTTTTTTTTTTTTTTTTTTTTTTTTTTTTTTTTTTTTTTTTTTTTTTTTTTTTTTTTTTTTTTTTTTTTTTTTTTTTTTTTTTTTTTTTTTTTTTTTTTTTTTTTTTTTTTTTTTTTTTTTTTTTTTTTTTTTTTTTTTTTTTTTTTTTTTTTTTTTTTTTTTTTTTTTTTTTTTTTTTTTTTTTTTTTTTTTTTTTTTTTTTTTTTTTTTTTTTTTTTTTTTTTTTTTTTTTTTTTTTTTTTTTTTTTTTTTTTTTTTTTTTTTTTTTTTTTTTTTTTTTTTTTTTTTTTTTTTTTTTTTTTTTTTTTTTTTTTTTTTTTTTTTTTTTTTTTTTTTTTTTTTTTTTTTTTTTTTTTTTTTTTTTTTTTTTTTTTTTTTTTTTTTTTTTTTTTTTTTTTTTTTTTTTTTTTTTTTTTTTTTTTTTTTTTTTTTTTTTTTTTTTTTTTTTTTTTTTTTTTTTTTTTTTTTTTTTTTTTTTTTTTTTTTTTTTTTTTTTTTTTTTTTTTTTTTTTTTTTTTTTTTTTTTTTTTTTTTTTTTTTTTTTTTTTTTTTTTTTTTTTTTTTTTTTTTTTTTTTTTTTTTTTTTTTTTTTTTTTTTTTTTTTTTTTTTTTTTTTTTTTTTTTTTTTTTTTTTTTTTTTTTTTTTTTTTTTTTTTTTTTTTTTTTTTTTTTTTTTTTTTTTTTTTTTTTTTTTTTTTTTTTTTTTTTTTTTTTTTTTTTTTTTTTTTTTTTTTTTTTTTTTTTTTTTTTTTTTTTTTTTTTTTTTTTTTTTTTTTTTTTTTTTTTTTTTTTTTTTTTTTTTTTTTTTTTTTTTTTTTTTTTTTTTTTTTTTTTTTTTTTTTTTTTTTTTTTTTTTTTTTTTTTTTTTTTTTTTTTTTTTTTTTTTTTTTTTTTTTTTTTTTTTTTTTTTTTTTTTTTTTTTTTTTTTTTTTTTTTTTTTTTTTTTTTTTTTTTTTTTTTTTTTTTTTTTTTTTTTTTTTTTTTTTTTTTTTTTTTTTTTTTTTTTTTTTTTTTTTTTTTTTTTTTTTTTTTTTTTTTTTTTTTTTTTTTTTTTTTTTTTTTTTTTTTTTTTTTTTTTTTTTTTTTTTTTTTTTTTTTTGATTTTTTTTTTTTTTTTTTTTTTTTTTTTTTTTTTTTTTTTTTTTTTTTTTTTTTTTTTTTTTTTTTTTTTTTTTTTTTTTTTTTTTTTTTTTTTTTTTTTTTTTTTTTTTTTTTTTTTTTTTTTTTTTTTTTTTTTTTTTTTTTTTTTTTTTTTTTTTTTTTTTTTTTTTTTTTTTTTTTTTTTTTTTTTTTTTTTTTTTTTTTTTTTTTTTTTTTTTTTTTTTTTTTTTTTTTTTTTTTTTTTTTTTTTTTTTTTTTTTTTTTTTTTTTTTTTTTTTTTTTTTTTTTTTTTTTTTTTTTTTTTTTTTTTTTTTTTTTTTTTTTTTTTTTTTTTTTTTTTTTTTTTTTTTTTTTTTTTTTTTTTTTTTTTTTTTTTTTTTTTTTTTTTTTTTTTTTTTTTTTTTTTTTTTTTTTTTTTTTTTTTTTTTTTTTTTTTTTTTTTTTTTTTTTTTTTTTTTTTTTTTTTTTTTTTTTTTTTTTTTTTTTTTTTTTTTTTTTTTTTTTTTTTTTTTTTTTTTTTTTTTTTTTTTTTTTTTTTTTTTTTTTTTTTTTTTTTTTTTTTTTTTTTTTTTTTTTTTTTTTTTTTTTTTTTTTTTTTTTTTTTTTTTTTTTTTTTTTTTTTTTTTTTTTTTTTTTTTTTTTTTTTTTTTTTTTTTTTTTTTTTTTTTTTTTTTTTTTTTTTTTTTTTTTTTTTTTTTTTTTTTTTTTTTTTTTTTTTTTTTTTTTTTTTTTTTTTTTTTTTTTTTTTTTTTTTTTTTTTTTTTTTTTTTTTTTTTTTTTTTTTTTTTTTTTTTTTTTTTTTTTTTTTTTTTTTTTTTTTTTTTTTTTTTTTTTTTTTTTTTTTTTTTTTTTTTTTTTTTTTTTTTTTTTTTTTTTTTTTTTTTTTTTTTTTTTTTTTTTTTTTTTTTTTTTTTTTTTTTTTTTTTTTTTTTTTTTTTTTTTTTTTTTTTTTTTTTTTTTTTTTTTTTTTTTTTTTTTTTTTTTTTTTTTTTTTTTTTTTTTTTTTTTTTTTTTTTTTTTTTTTTTTTTTTTTTTTTTTTTTTTTTTTTTTTTTTTTTTTTTTTTTTTTTTTTTTTTTTTTTTTTTTTTTTTTTTTTTTTTTTTTTTTTTTTTTTTTTTTTTTTTTTTTTTTTTTTTTTTTTTTTTTTTTTTTTTTTTTTTTTTTTTTTTTTTTTTTTTTTTTTTTTTTTTTTTTTTTTTTTTTTTTTTTTTTTTTTTTTTTTTTTTTTTTTTTTTTTTTTTTTTTTTTTTTTTTTTTTTTTTTTTTTTTTTTTTTTTTTTTTTTTTTTTTTTTTTTTTTTTTTTTTTTTTTTTTTTTTTTTTTTTTTTTTTTTTTTTTTTTTTTTTTTTTTTTTTTTTTTTTTTTTTTTTTTTTTTTTTTTTTTTTTTTTTTTTTTTTTTTTTTTTTTTTTTTTTTTTTTTTTTTTTTTTTTTTTTTTTTTTTTTTTTTTTTTTTTTTTTTTTTTTTTTTTTTTTTTTTTTTTTTTTTTTTTTTTTTTTTTTTTTTTTTTTTTTTTTTTTTTTTTTTTTTTTTTTTTTTTTTTTTTTTTTTTTTTTTTTTTTTTTTTTTTTTTTTTTTTTTTTTTTTTTTTTTTTTTTTTTTTTTTTTTTTTTTTTTTTTTTTTTTTTTTTTTTTTTTTTTTTTTTTTTTTTTTTTTTTTTTTTTTTTTTTTTTTTTTTTTTTTTTTTTTTTTTTTTTTTTTTTTTTTTTTTTTTTTTTTTTTTTTTTTTTTTTTTTTTTTTTTTTTTTTTTTTTTTTTTTTTTTTTTTTTTTTTTTTTTTTTTTTTTTTTTTTTTTTTTTTTTTTTTTTTTTTTTTTTTTTTTTTTTTTTTTTTTTTTTTTTTTTTTTTTTTTTTTTTTTTTTTTTTTTTTTTTTTTTTTTTTTTTTTTTTTTTTTTTTTTTTTTTTTTTTTTTTTTTTTTTTTTTTTTTTTTTTTTTTTTTTTTTTTTTTTTTTTTTTTTTTTTTTTTTTTTTTTTTTTTTTTTTTTTTTTTTTTTTTTTTTTTTTTTTTTTTTTTTTTTTTTTTTTTTTTTTTTTTTTTTTTTTTTTTTTTTTTTTTTTTTTTTTTTTTTTTTTTTTTTTTTTTTTTTTTTTTTTTTTTTTTTTTTTTTTTTTTTTTTTTTTTTTTTTTTTTTTTTTTTTTTTTTTTTTTTTTTTTTTTTTTTTTTTTTTTTTTTTTTTTTTTTTTTTTTTTTTTTTTTTTTTTTTTTTTTTTTTTTTTTTTTTTTTTTTTTTTTTTTTTTTTTTTTTTTTTTTTTTTTTTTTTTTTTTTTTTTTTTTTTTTTTTTTTTTTTTTTTTTTTTTTTTTTTTTTTTTTTTTTTTTTTTTTTTTTTTTTTTTTTTTTTTTTTTTTTTTTTTTTTTTTTTTTTTTTTTTTTTTTTTTTTTTTTTTTTTTTTTTTTTTTTTTTTTTTTTTTTTTTTTTTTTTTTTTTTTTTTTTTTTTTTTTTTTTTTTTTTTTTTTTTTTTTTTTTTTTTTTTTTTTTTTTTTTTTTTTTTTTTTTTTTTTTTTTTTTTTTTTTTTTTTTTTTTTTTTTTTTTTTTTTTTTTTTTTTTTTTTTTTTTTTTTTTTTTTTTTTTTTTTTTTTTTTTTTTTTTTTTTTTTTTTTTTTTTTTTTTTTTTTTTTTTTTTTTTTTTTTTTTTTTTTTTTTTTTTTTTTTTTTTTTTTTTTTTTTTTTTTTTTTTTTTTTTTTTTTTTTTTTTTTTTTTTTTTTTTTTTTTTTTTTTTTTTTTTTTTTTTTTTTTTTTTTTTTTTTTTTTTTTTTTTTTTTTTTTTTTTTTTTTTTTTTTTTTTTTTTTTTTTTTTTTTTTTTTTTTTTTTTTTTTTTTTTTTTTTTTTTTTTTTTTTTTTTTTTTTTTTTTTTTTTTTTTTTTTTTTTTTTTTTTTTTTTTTTTTTTTTTTTTTTTTTTTTTTTTTTTTTTTTTTTTTTTTTTTTTTTTTTTTTTTTTTTTTTTTTTTTTTTTTTTTTTTTTTTTTTTTTTTTTTTTTTTTTTTTTTTTTTTTTTTTTTTTTTTTTTTTTTTTTTTTTTTTTTTTTTTTTTTTTTTTTTTTTTTTTTTTTTTTTTTTTTTTTTTTTTTTTTTTTTTTTTTTTTTTTTTTTTTTTTTTTTTTTTTTTTTTTTTTTTTTTTTTTTTTTTTTTTTTTTTTTTTTTTTTTTTTTTTTTTTTTTTTTTTTTTTTTTTTTTTTTTTTTTTTTTTTTTTTTTTTTTTTTTTTTTTTTTTTTTTTTTTTTTTTTTTTTTTTTTTTTTTTTTTTTTTTTTTTTTTTTTTTTTTTTTTTTTTTTTTTTTTTTTTTTTTTTTTTTTTTTTTTTTTTTTTTTTTTTTTTTTTTTTTTTTTTTTTTTTTTTTTTTTTTTTTTTTTTTTTTTTTTTTTTTTTTTTTTTTTTTTTTTTTTTTTTTTTTTTTTTTTTTTTTTTTTTTTTTTTTTTTTTTTTTTTTTTTTTTTTTTTTTTTTTTTTTTTTTTTTTTTTTTTTTTTTTTTTTTTTTTTTTTTTTTTTTTTTTTTTTTTTTTTTTTTTTTTTTTTTTTTTTTTTTTTTTTTTTTTTTTTTTTTTTTTTTTTTTTTTTTTTTTTTTTTTTTTTTTTTTTTTTTTTTTTTTTTTTTTTTTTTTTTTTTTTTTTTTTTTTTTTTTTTTTTTTTTTTTTTTTTTTTTTTTTTTTTTTTTTTTTTTTTTTTTTTTTTTTTTTTTTTTTTTTTTTTTTTTTTTTTTTTTTTTTTTTTTTTTTTTTTTTTTTTTTTTTTTTTTTTTTTTTTTTTTTTTTTTTTTTTTTTTTTTTTTTTTTTTTTTTTTTTTTTTTTTTTTTTTTTTTTTTTTTTTTTTTTTTTTTTTTTTTTTTTTTTTTTTTTTTTTTTTTTTTTTTTTTTTTTTTTTTTTTTTTTTTTTTTTTTTTTTTTTTTTTTTTTTTTTTTTTTTTTTTTTTTTTTTTTTTTTTTTTTTTTTTTTTTTTTTTTTTTTTTTTTT
>NW_026088794.1:87500-92500 GCF_024542745.1 Macaca thibetana thibetana | reverse complement strand
TTTTTTTTTTTTTTTTTTTTTTTTTTTTTTTTTTTTTTTTTTTTTTTTTTTTTTTTTTTTTTTTTTTTTTTTTTTTTTTTTTTTTTTTTTTTTTTTTTTTTTTTTTTTTTTTTTTTTTTTTTTTTTTTTTTTTTTTTTTTTTTTTTTTTTTTTTTTTTTTTTTTTTTTTTTTTTTTTTTTTTTTTTTTTTTTTTTTTTTTTTTTTTTTTTTTTTTTTTTTTTTTTTTTTTTTTTTTTTTTTTTTTTTTTTTTTTTTTTTTTTTTTTTTTTTTTTTTTTTTTTTTTTTTTTTTTTTTTTTTTTTTTTTTTTTTTTTTTTTTTTTTTTTTTTTTTTTTTTTTTTTTTTTTTTTTTTTTTTTTTTTTTTTTTTTTTTTTTTTTTTTTTTTTTTTTTTTTTTTTTTTTTTTTTTTTTTTTTTTTTTTTTTTTTTTTTTTTTTTTTTTTTTTTTTTTTTTTTTTTTTTTTTTTTTTTTTTTTTTTTTTTTTTTTTTTTTTTTTTTTTTTTTTTTTTTTTTTTTTTTTTTTTTTTTTTTTTTTTTTTTTTTTTTTTTTTTTTTTTTTTTTTTTTTTTTTTTTTTTTTTTTTTTTTTTTTTTTTTTTTTTTTTTTTTTTTTTTTTTTTTTTTTTTTTTTTTTTTTTTTTTTTTTTTTTTTTTTTTTTTTTTTTTTTTTTTTTTTTTTTTTTTTTTTTTTTTTTTTTTTTTTTTTTTTTTTTTTTTTTTTTTTTTTTTTTTTTTTTTTTTTTTTTTTTTTTTTTTTTTTTTTTTTTTTTTTTTTTTTTTTTTTTTTTTTTTTTTTTTTTTTTTTTTTTTTTTTTTTTTTTTTTTTTTTTTTTTTTTTTTTTTTTTTTTTTTTTTTTTTTTTTTTTTTTTTTTTTTTTTTTTTTTTTTTTTTTTTTTTTTTTTTTTTTTTTTTTTTTTTTTTTTTTTTTTTTTTTTTTTTTTTTTTTTTTTTTTTTTTTTTTTTTTTTTTTTTTTTTTTTTTTTTTTTTTTTTTTTTTTTTTTTTTTTTTTTTTTTTTTTTTTTTTTTTTTTTTTTTTTTTTTTTTTTTTTTTTTTTTTTTTTTTTTTTTTGTTTTTTTTTTTTTTTTTTTTTTTTTTTTTTTTTTTTTTTTTTTTTTTTTTTTTTTTTTTTTATTTTTTTTTTTTTTTTTTTTTTTTTTTTTTTTTTTTTTTTTTTTTTTTTTTTTTTTTTTTTTTTTTTTTTTTTTTTTTTTTTTTTTTTTTTTTTTTTTTTTTTTTTTTTTTTTTTTTTTTTTTTTTTTTTTTTTTTTTTTTTTTTTTTTTTTTTTTTTTTTTTTTTTTTTTTTTTTTTTTTTTTTTTTTTTTTTTTTTTTTTTTTTTTTTTTTTTTTTTTTTTTTTTTTTTTTTTTTTTTTTGTTTTTTTTTTTTTTTTTTTTTTTTTTTTTTTTTTTTTTTTTTTTTTTTTTTTTTTTTTTTTTTTTTTTTTTTTTTTTTTTTTTTTTTTTTTTTTTTTTTTTTTTTTTTTTTTTTTTTTTTTTTTTTTTTTTTTTTTTTTTTTTTTTTTTTTTTTTTTTTTTTTTTTTTTTTTTTTTTTTTTTTTTTTTTTTTTTTTTTTTTTTTTTTTTTTTTTTTTTTTTTTTTTTTTTTTGTTTTTTTTTTTTTTTTTTTTTTTTTTTTTTTTTTTTTTTTTTTTTTTTTTTTTTTTTTTTTTTTTTTTTTTTTTTTTTTTTTTTTTTTTTTTTTTTTTTTTTTTTTTTTTTTTTTTTTTTTTTTTTTTTTTTTTTTTTTTTTTTTTTTTTTTTTTTTTTTTTTTTTTTTTTTTTTTTTTTTTTTTTTTTTTTTTTTTTTTTTTTTTTTTTTTTTTTTTTTTTTTTTTTTTTTTTTTTTTTTTTTTTTTTTTTTTTTTTTTTTTTTTTTTTTTTTTTTTTTTTTTTTTTTTTTTTTTTTTTTTTTTTTTTTTTTTTTTTTTTTTTTTTTTTTTTTTTTTTTTTTTTTTTTTTTTTTTTTTTTTTTTTTTTTTTTTTTTTTTTTTTTTTTTTTTTTTTTTTTTTTTTTTTTTTTTTTTTTTTTTTTTTTTTTTTTTTTTTTTTTTTTTTTTTTTTTTTTTTTTTTTTTTTGTTTTTTTTTTTTTTTTTTTTTTTTTTTTTTTTTTTTTTTTTTTTTTTTTTTTTTTTTTTTTTTTTTTTTTTTTTTTTTTTTTTTTTTTTTTTTTTTTTTTTTTTTTTTTTTTTTTTTTTTTTTTTTTTTTTTTTTTTTTTTTTTTTTTTTTTTTTTTTTTTTTTTTTTTTTTTTTTTTTTTTTTTTTTTTTTTTTTTTTTTTTTTTTTTTTTTTTTTTTTTTTTTTTTTTTTTTTTTTTTTTTTTTTTTTTTTTTTTTTTTTTTTTTTTTTTTTTTTTTTTTTTTTTTTTTTTGTTTTTTTTTTTTTTTTTTTTTTTTTTTTTTTTTTTTTTTTTTTTTTTTTTTTTTTTTTTTTTTTTTTTTTTTTTTTTTTTTTTTTTTTTTTTTTTTTTTTTTTTTTTTTTTTTTTTTTTTTTTTTTTTTTTTTTTTTTTTTTTTTTTTTTTTTTTTTTTTTTTTTTTTTTTTTTTTTTTTTTTTTTTTTTTTTTTTTTTTTTTTTTTTTTTTTTTTTTTTTTTTTTTTTTTTTTTTTTTTTTTTTTTTTTTTTTTTTTTTTTTTTTTTTTTTTTTTTTTTTTTTTTTTTTTTTTTTTTTTTTTTTTTTTTTTTTTTTTTTTTTTTTTTTTTTTTTTTTTTTTTTTTTTTTTTTTTTTTTTTTTTTTTTTTTTTTTTTTTTTTTTTTTTTTTTTTTTTTTTTTTTTTTTTTTTTTTTTTTTTTTTTTTTTTTTTTTTTTTTTTTTTTTTTTTTTTTTTTTTTTTTTTTTTTTTTTTTTTTTTTTTTTTTTTTTTTTTTTTTTTTTTTTTTTTTTTTTTTTTTTTTTTTTTTTTTTTTTTTTTTTTTTTTTTTTTTTTTTTTTTTTTTTTTTTTTTTTTTTTTTTTTTTTTTTTTTTTTTTTTTTTTTTTTTTTTTTTTTTTTTTTTTTTTTTTTTTTTGTTTTTTTTTTTTTTTTTTTTTTTTTTTTTTTTTTTTTTTTTTTTTTTTTTTTTTTTTTTTTTTTTTTTTTTTTTTTTTTTTTTTTTTTTTTTTTTTTTTTTTTTTTTTTTTTTTTTTTTTTTTTTTTTTTTTTTTTTTTTTTTTTTTTTTTTTTTTTTTTTTTTTTTTTTTTTTTTTTTTTTTTTTTTTTTTTTTTTTTTTTTTTTTTTTTTTTTTTTTTTTTTTTTTTTTTTTTTTTTTTTTTTTTTTTTTTTTTTTTTTTTTTTTTTTTTTTTTTTTTTTTTTTTTTTTTTTTTTGTTTTTTTTTTTTTTTTTTTTTTTTTTTTTTTTTTTTTTTTTTTTTTTTTTTTTTTTTTTTTTTTTTTTTTTTTTTTTTTTTTTTTTTTTTTTTTTTTTTTTTTTTTTTTTTTTTTTTTTTTTTTTTTTTTTTTTTTTTTTTTTTTTTTTTTTTTTTTTTTTTTTTTTTTTTTTTTTTTTTTTTTTTTTTTTTTTTTTTTTTTTTTTTTTTTTTTTTTTTTTTTTTTTTTTTTTTTTTTTTTTTTTTTTTTTTTTTTTTTTTTTTTTTTTTTTTTTTTTGTTTTTTTTTTTTTTTTTTTTTTTTTTTTTTTTTTTTTTTTTTTTTTTTTTTTTTTTTTTTTTTTTTTTTTTTTTTTTTTTTTTTTTTTTTTTTTTTTTTTTTTTTTTTTTTTTTTTTTTTTTTTTTTTTTTTTTTTTTTTTTTTTTTTTTTTTTTTTTTTTTTTTTTTTTTTTTTTTTTTTTTTTTTTTTTTTTTTTTTTTTTTTTTTTTTTTTTTTTTTTTTTTTTTTTTTTTTTTTTTTTTTTTTTTTTTTTTTTTTTTTTTTTTTTTTTTTTTTTTTTTTTTTTTTTTTTTTTTTTTTTTTTTTTTTTTTTTTTTTTTTTGTTTTTTTTTTTTTTTTTTTTTTTTTTTTTTTTTTTTTTTTTTTTTTTTTTTTTTTTTTTTTTTTTTTTTTTTTTTTTTTTTTTTTTTTTTTTTTTTTTTTTTTTTTTTTTTTTTTTTTTTTTTTTTTTTTTTTTTTTTTTTTTTTTTTTTTTTTTTTTTTTTTTTTTTTTTTTTTTTTTTTTTTTTTTTTTTTTTTTTTTTTTTTTTTTTTTTTTTTTTTTTTTTTTTTTTTTTTTTTTTTTTTTTTTTTTTTTTTTTTTTTTTTTTTTTTTTTTTTTTTTTTTTTTTTTTTTTTTTTTTTTTTTTTTTTTTTTTTTTTTTTTTTTTTTTTTTTTTTTTTTTTTTTTTTTTTTTTTTTTTTTTTTTTTTTTTTGTTTTTTTTTTTTTTTTTTTTTTTTTTTTTTTTTTTTTTTTTTTTTTTTTTTTTTTTTTTTTTTTTTTTTTTTTTTTTTTTTTTTTTTTTTTTTTTTTTTTTTTTTTTTTTTTTTTTTTTTTTTTTTTTTTTTTTTTTTTTTTTTTTTTTTTTTTTTTTTTTTTTTTTTTTTTTTTTTTTTTTTTTTTTTTTTTTTTTTTTTTTTTTTTTTTTTTTTTTTTTTTTTTTTTTTTTTTTTTTTTTTTTTTTTTTTTTTTTTTTTTTTTTTTTTTTTTTTTTTTTTTTTTTTTTTTTTTTTTTTTTTTTTTTTTTTTTTTTTTTTTTTTTTTTTTTTTTTTTTTTTTTTTTTTTTTTTTTTTTTTTTTTTTTTTTTTTTTTTTTTTTTTTTTTTTTTTTTTTTTTTTTTTTTTTTTTTTTTTTTTTTTTTTTTTTTTTTTTTTTTTTTTTTTTTTTTTTTTTTTTTTTTTTTTTTTTTTTTTTTTTTTTTTTTTTTTTTTTTTTTTTTTTTTTTTTTTTTTTTTTTTTTTTTTTTTTTTTTTTTTTTTTTTTTTTTTTTTTTTTTTTTTTTTTTTTTTTTTTTTTTTTTTTTTTTTTTTTTTTTTTTTTTTTTTTTTTTTTTTTTTTTTTTTTTTTTTTTTTTTTTTTTTTTTTTTTTTTTTTTTTTTTTTTTTTTTTTTTTTTTTTTTTTTTTTTTTTTTTTTTTTTTTGTGTTTT
>NW_026088794.1:0-85000 GCF_024542745.1 Macaca thibetana thibetana | reverse complement strand
AGGAGGAGGAAAAGAGAGAGATCTCTCTCTCAACAACAACAACAACGGAGGAGGAGGAAAAGAGAGAGATCTCTCTCTCAACAACAACAACGGAGGAGGAGGAAAAGAGAGAGATCTCTCTCAACAACAACAACGGAGGAGGAGGAAAAAAAGAGAGATCTCTCTCTCAACAACAACAACAACGGAGGAGGAGGAAAAAGAGAGAGATCTCTCTCAACAACAACAACGGAGAGGGAGGAAAAAGAGAGAGATCTCTCTCTCTCTCACAACAACAACGGAGGAGGAGGAAAAGAGAGAGATCTCTCTCAACAACAACAACGGAGGAGGAGGAAAAGAGAGAGATCTCTCTCAACAACAACAACGGAGGAGGAGGAAAAGAGAGAGATCTCTCTCAACAAACAACAACAACGGAGGAGGAGGAAAAGAGAGAGATCTCTCTCAAACAACAACAACGGAGGAGGAGGAAAAGAGAGAGAGATCTCTCTCAACAACAACAACGGAGGAGGAGGAAAAGAGAGAGATCTCAACTCTCTCAAGAAGATCAACAACAACAACAACGGAGGAGGAGGAAAAGAGAGAGAATCTCTCTCTCAACAACAACGGAGGAGGAGGAAAAGAGAGAGATCTCTCTCAACAACAACAACGGAGGAGGAGGAAAAGAGAGAGATCTCTCTCTCTCAACAACAACAACGGAGGAGGAGGAAAAGAGAGAGATCTCTCTCAACAACAACAACAACGAGGAGAGAAAAGAGAGAGATCTCTCTCTCTCAACAACAACAACGGAGGAGGAGGAAAAGAGAGAGATCTCTCTCTCTCTCTCAACAACAACAACGGAGGAGGAGGAAAAGAGAGAGATTCTCTCTCAACAACAACGGAGGAGGAGAGAGAGAAAAGAGAGAGATCTCTCTCTCAACAACAACAACGGAGGAGGAGGAAAAGAGAGAGAGAGAGATCAACAACAACAACGGAGGAGGAGGAAAAAAGAGAGAGATCTCTCTCAACAACAACAACAACGGAGGAGAGGAAAAGAGAGAGATCTCTCTCTCTCAACAACAACAACGGAGGAGGAGGAAAAGAGAGAGATCTCTCTCTCAACAACAACAACGGAGGAGGAGGAAAAGAGAGAGAGAGATCTCTCTCTCAACAACAACAACGGAGGAGGAGGAAAAGAGAGAGATCTCTCTCAACAACAACAACAACGAGGAGGAGGAAAAGAGAGAGATCTCTCTCAACAACAACAACGGAGGAGGAGGAAAAGAGAGAGAGATCTCTCTCTCAACAACAACAACGGAGGAGGAGGAAAAGAGAGAGATCTCTCTCAACAACAACAACGGAGGAGGAGGAAAAGAGAGAGATCTCTCTCTCAACAACAACAACGAGGAGGAGGAAAAGAGAGAGAGATCTCTCTCAACAACAACAACGGAGGAGGAGAGAAAAAAGAGAGAGAGAGATCTCTCTCTCAACAACAACAACGGAGGAGGAGGAAAAGAGAGAGATCTCTCTCAACAACAACAACGGAGGAGGAGGAAAAAGAGAGAGATCTCTCTCTCAACAACAACAACGAGAGGAGGAAAAGAGAGAGATCTCTCTCAACAACAACAACGAGGAGGAGAGAAAAGAGAGAGATCTCTCTCAACAACAACAACGGAGGAGGAGGAAAAGAGAGAGATCTCTCTCTCTCAACAACAACAACGGAGGAGAGAAAAAGAGAGAGATCTCTCTCAACAACAACAACGAGAGGAGAGAAAAGAGAGAGATCTCTCTCAACAACAACAACGGAGGAGGAGAAAAGAGAGAGATCTCTCTCAACAACAACAACAACGGAGGAGGAGGAAAAGAGAGAGATCTCTCTCAACAACGATCTCTCTCTCTCAACAACAACAACGGAGGAGGAGGAAAAGAGAGAGAGATCTCTCTCTCAACAACAACGGAGGAGGAGGAAAAGAGAGAGAGATCTCTCTCTCAACAACAACAACGGAGGAGGAGGAAAAGAGAGAGATCTCTCTCAAACAACAACAACGGAGGAGGAGGAAAAGAGAGAGATCTCTCTCAACAACAACAACAACAACGAGGAGGAGGAAAAGAGAGAGAGAGATCTCTCTCAACAACAACAACGGAGGAGGAAAAGAGAGAGATCTCTCTCAAACAACAACAACGAGAAAAAAGAGAGATCTCTCTCAACAACAACAACGGAGGAGGAGGAGGAAAAGAGAGAGAGAGAGATCTCTCTCAACAACAACAACGGAGGAGGAGGAAAAAAGAGAGAGATCTCTCTCAACAACAACAACAACGGAGGAGGAGGAAAAGAGAGAGATCTCTCTCAACAACAACAACGAGGAGGAGGAAAAAGAGAGAGATCTCTCTCAACAACACAACGAGAGAGAGGAAAAGGATCTCTCTCTCTCAACAACAACAACGGAGGAGGAGGAAAAGAGAGAGATCTCTCTCAACAACAACAACAACGAGGAGGAGGAGGAGGAAAAGAGAGAGATCTCTCTCAACAACAACACAACGGAGGAGGAGGAAAAGAGAGAGATCTCTCTCAACAACAACAACGGAGGAGGAGGAAAAGAGAGAGATCTCTCTCTCAACAAACAACAACAACGGAGGAGGAGGAAAGAGAGAGATCTCTCTCAACAACAACAACGGAGGAGAGGAAAAAGAGAGATCTCTCTCAACAACAACAACAACGGAGGAGGAGGAGGAAAAGAGAGAGATCTCTCTCAACAACAACAACGGAGGAGGAGGAAAAGAGAGAGAGATCTCTCTCAACAACAACAACGGAGGAGGAGGAAAAGAGAGAGATCTCTCTCTCTCAACAACAACAACGGAGGAGAGAGGAAAAGAGAGAGATCTCTCTCAACAACAACAACGGAGGAGGAGGAAAAGAGAGAGATCTCTCTCTCAACAACAACAACGGAGGAGGAGGAAAAGAGAGAGATCTCTCTCTCAACAACAACAACGGAGGAGGAGGAAAAGAGAGAGATCTCTCTCAACAACAACAACGGAGGAGGAGGAAAAAGAGAGATCTCTCTCAACAACAACAACAACGGAGGAGGAGGAAAAGAGAGAGATCTCTCTCAACAACAACAACAACGGAGGAGGAGGAAAAGAGAGAGATCTCTCTCTCAACAACAACAACGGAGGAGGAGGAAAAAAGAGAGAGAGATCTCTCTCAACAACAACAACGGAGGAGGAGGAAAAAAGAGAGAGATCTCTCAAACAACAACAACGGAGGAGGAGGAAAAGAGAGAGATCTCTCTCAACAACAACAACGGAGGAGGAGGAAAAGAGAGAGATCTCTCTCAACAACAACAACGGAGGAGGAGGAAAAGAGAGAGAGATCTCTCTCAACAACAACAACGGAGGAGGAGGAAAAGAGAGAGAGAGAGACAACAACAACGGAGGAGGAGGAAAAGAGAGAGATCTCTCTCTCTCAACAACAACAACAACGGAGGAGGAGGAAAAGAGAGAGATCTCTCTCTCTCAACAACAACGGAGGAGGAGGAGAGGAAAAGAGAGAGATCTCTCTCTCAAACAACAACGGAGAACAACAACAACGGAGGAGAGGAAAGAGAGAGAGAGATCTCTCTCAACAACAACAACGGAGGAGGAGGAAAAGAGAGAGATCTCTCTCAACAACAACAACGGAGGAGGAGGAAAAAGAGAGATCTCTCTCAACAACAACAACGGAACGGAGGAGGAAAAAAAGAGAGAGATCTCTCTCAACAACAACAACGGAGGAGGAGGAAAAGAGAGAGATCTCTCTCAACAACAACAACGGAGGAGGAGGAAAAGAGAGAGATCTCTCTCTCTCTCAAACAACAACGGAGGAGGAGGAAAAGAGAGAGAGATCTCTCTCAACAACAACAACAACGGAGGAGGAGGAAAAGAGAGAGATCTCTCTCTCAACAACAACAACGGAAGGGAGGAGGAGGAACAAACGGAGAGAGAGAGAGATCTCTCTCTCAACAACAACAACGGAGGAGGAGAAAAAGAGAGATCTCTCTCAACAACAACAACAACGGAGGAGGAGGAAAAGAGAGAGAGAGATCTCAACAACAACAACGGAGGAGGAGGAAAAGAGAGAGATCTCTCTCTCACAACAACAACAACGGAGGAGGAGGAAAAGAGAGAGAGATCTCTCTCTCTCAACAACAACGAGGAGGAGGAAAAAGAGAGAGATCTCTCTCAACAACAACAACGGAGGAGGAGGAAAAGAGAGAGATCTCTCTCTCAACAACAACAACGGAGGAGGAGGAAAAGAGAGAGATCTCTCTCAACAACAACAACGGAGGAGGAGGAAAAGAGAGAGAGATCTCTCAAACAACAAACAACGGAGGAGGAGGAAAAGAGAGAGATCTCTCTCAACAACAACAACGGAGGAGGAGGAAAAGAGAGAGATCTCTCTCAACAACAACAACAAGGGAGGAGGAGGAAAAGAGAGAGATCTCTCTCAACAACAACAACGGAGGAGGAGGAAAAGAGAGAGATCTCTCTCTCAACAACAACAACGGAGGAGAAAAGAGAGAGATCTCTCTCTCAAGAGAGAGAAAAGAGAGATCTCTCTCAACAACAACAACGGAGGAGGAGAAAAAGAGAGATCTCTCTCTCAACAACAACAACGGAGGAGGAGGAAAAGAGAGAGATCTCTCTCAACAACAACAACGGAGGAGGAGGAAAAGAGAGAGAGATCTCTCTCAAACAACAACAACGGAGGAGGAGGAAAAAGAGAGAGAGATCTCTCTCTCAACAACAACAACGGAGGAGGAGGAAAAGAGAGAGAGAGATCTCTCTCTCTCAAACAACAACAACGGAGGAGGAGGAAAAGAGAGAGATCTCTCTCAACAACAACAACGGAGGAGGAGGAAAAGAGAGAGATCTCTCTCAACAACAACAACGGAGGAGGAGAGAAAAGAGAGAGAGAATCTCTCTCAACAACAACAACGGAGGAGGAGGAAAAGAGAGAGATCTCTCTCTCAACAACAACAACGGAGGAGGAGGAGGAAAAGAGAGAGATCTCTCTCTCAACAACAACAACGGAGGAGGAGGAGGAAAAAGAGAGAGATCTCTCAACAACAACAACAACGGAGAGGAGGAAAAGAGAGAGATCTCTCTCAAACAACAACAACGGAGGAGGAGGAAAAGAGAGAGATCTCTCTCTCAACAACAACAACGGAGGAGGAGGAAAAGAGAGAGATCTCTCTCTCAACAACAACAACGGAGGAGGAGGAAAAGAGAGAGATCTCTCTCAACAAACAACAACGAGAGGAGGAGGAAAAGAGAGATCTCTCTCAACAACAACAACGGAGGAGGAGGAAAAGAAAAGAGAGAGAGAAAAGAGAACAACAACAACAACGGAGGAGGAGGAAAAGAGAGAGATCTCTCTCTCAACAACAACAACGGAGGAGGAGGAAAAGAGAGAGAGATCTCTCTCTCAACAACAACAACGGAGGAGGAGGAAAAGAGAGATCTCTCTCAACAACAACAACAACGGAGGAGGAGGAAAAGAGAGAGATCTCTCTCAACAACAACAACAACGGAGGAGGAGGAAAAGAGAGAGATCTCTCTCAACAACAACAACGGAGGAGGAGGAAAAGAGAAGAGAGAGGAACAACTCTCTCTCAACAACAACAACGGAGGAGGAGGAAAAGAGAGAGATCTCTCTCAACAACACAACAACAACAACGGAGGAGGAGGAAAAGAGAGAGATCTCTCTCTCAACAACAACAACAAACGGAGGAGGAGGAAAAGAGAGAGATCTCTCTCAACAACAACAACGGAGGAGGAGAAAAGAGAGAGATCTCTCTCAACAACAACAACAACGGAGGAGGAGGAAAAGAGAGATCTCTCTCTCAACAACAACAACGGAGGAGGAGGAAAAGAGAGAGAGATCTCTCTCTCAACAACAACAACGGAGGAGGAAAAGAGAGAAAACAACAACAACGAGAAAGAGAGATCTCTCTCAAACAACAACAACGGAGGAGGAGGAAAAGAGAGAGATCTCTCTCTCAACAACAACAACAACGGAGGAGGAGGAAAAGAGAGAGATCTCTCTCAACAACAACAACGGAGGAGAGGAGGAAAAGAGAGATCTCTCTCAACAACAACAACGGAGGAGGAGGAAAAGAGAGAGATCTCTCTCAACAACAACAACGGAGGAGGAGGAAAAGAGAGAGAGATCTCTCTCAACAACAACAACGGAGGAGGAGGAAAAAGAGAGAGATCTCTCTCAACAACAACAACGGAGGAGGAGGAAAAGAGAGAGATCTCTCTCAAACAACAACAACAACAACGGAGGAGGAGGAAAAGAGAGAGATCTCTCTCAACAACAACAACGGAGGAGGAGGAAAAGAGAGAGATCTCTCTCAACAACAACAACAGGAGGAGGAGAAAAAGAGAGAGAAAAAAAAGAACTCAACAACAACAACAACGGAGGAGGAGGAAAAGAGAGAGAGATCTCTCTCAACAACAACAAGAGAGAGATCTCTCAACAACAACAACAACGGAGGAGGAGGAAAAGAGAGATCTCTCTCAACAACAAACAACGGAGGAGGAGAAAAGAGAGAGAGACTCTCTCTCAACAACAACAACGGAGGAGGAAAAGAAGAGATCTCTCTCAACAACAACAACGAGAGGAGGAAAAAAGAGAGAGAGATCTCAACAACAACAACAACAACAACAACGAGGAGGAGGAAAAGAGAGAGATCTCTCTCAACAACAACAACAACGGAGGAGGAGGAAAAGAGAGAGATCTCTCTCAACAACAACAAACGGAGGAGGAGGAAAAAGAGAGATCTCTCTCTCAACAACAACAACGGAGGAGGAGGAAAAAAGAGAGATCTCTCTCAACAACAACAACGGAGGAGGAGGAAAAGAGAGAGATCTCTCTCAACAACAACAACAAACGGAGGAGGAGGAAAAGAGAGAGATCTCTCTCAACAACAACAACGGAGGAGGAGGAAAAGAGAGAGATCTCTCTCTCTCAACAACACAACGGAGGAGGAGGAAAAGAGAGAGATCTCTCTCAACAACAACAACAACGGAGGAGGAGAAAAGAGAGAGATCTCTCTCTCAACAACAACAACGGAGGAGGAGGAAAAGAGAGAGAGAGATCTCTCTCAACAACAACAACAACGGAGGAGGAGGAAAAGAGAGAGATCTCTCTCAACAACAACAACGGAGGAGGAGGAAAAGAGAGAGATCTCTCTCAACAACAACAACGGAGGAGGAGGAAAAGAGAGAGAGATCTCTCTCAACAACAACAACGGAGGAGGAGGAAAAGAGAGAGATCTCTCTCTCAACAACAACAACGGAGGAGGAGAGAAAAGAGAGAGAGAAAAGAGAGAGATCTCTCTCAACAACAACAACAACGGAGGAGGAGGAAAAGAGAGAGATCTCTCTCAACAACACAACAACAGGAGGAGGAGGAAAAGAGAGAGATCTCTCTCAACAACAACAAACGGAGGAGGAGGAAAAAGAGAGAGATCTCTCTCTCAACAACACAACAACGAGGAGGAGAAAAGAGAGAGATCTCTCTCAACAACAACAACAACGGAGGAGGAGGAAAAGAGAGAGATCTCTCTCAACAACAACAACGAGAGAGGAAAAGAGAGAGATCTCAACAACAACAACGGAGGAGGAGGAGGAGAGAAGAAACAAAGAGAGAAGAGATCTCTCTCAACAACAACAACGGAGGAGGAGGAAAAGAGAGAGATCTCTCTCAACAACAACAACAACGGAGGAGGAGGAAAAGAGAGAGATCTCTCTCTCAACAACAACAACGGAGGAGAGGAAAAAGAGAGAGATCTCTCTCAACAACAACAACGGAGGAGGAAAAAGAGAGAGATCTCTCTCTCAACAACAACAACGGAGGAGGAGGAAAAAGAGAGATCTCTCTCTCTCAACAACAACAACAACGGAGGAGGAGGAAAAGAGAGAGATCTCTCTCAACAACAACAACGGAGGAGGAGGAAAAGAGAGAGAGATCTCTCTCAACAACAACAACGGAGGAGGAGGAAAAAGAGAGAGATCTCTCTCAACAACAACAACGGAGGAGGAGGAAAAGAGAGAGATCTCTCTCTCTCAACAACAACAACGGAGGAGGAGGAAAAGAGAGAGATCTCTCTCAACAACAACAACAACGGAGGAGAGAGGAGGAGGAAAAAGAGAGAGATCTCTCTCTCTCACAAACAACAACGGAGGAGGAGGAAAAGAGAGAGATCTCTCTCAACAACAACAACGGAGAGGAGGAAAAAGAGAGAGATCTCTCTCAACAAACAACAACAACGGAGGAGGAGGAAAGAGAGAGAGATCTCTCTCAAACAACAACAACGGAGGAGGAGGAAAAAGAGAGATCTCTCTCTCAACAACAACAACGGAGGAGGAGGAAAAGAGAGAGATCTCTCTCAACAACAACAACAACGAGGAGGAGGAAAAGAGAGATCTCTCTCTCAACAACAACAACGGAGGAGAGAGGAAAAGAGAGAGATCTCTCTCTCAACAACAACAACAACGGAGGAGGAAAAGAGAGAGATCTCTCTCAACAACAACAACGGAGGAGGAGGAAAAGAGAGATCTCTCTCAACAACAACAACGGAGGAGGAGGAAAAGAGAGAGAGATCTCTCAACAACAACAACAACGGAGGAGGAGGAAAAGAGAGAGAGATCTCTCTCTCAACAACAACAACGGAGGAGGAGGAAAAGAGAGAGATCTCTCTCAACAACAACAACAGGAGGAGGAAAGAGAGAAACAAACAACGAGAGGAGAAAAGAGAGAGATCTCTCTCTCAACAACAACAACGGAGGAGGAGGAAAAGAGAGAGATCTCTCTCTCAACAACAACAACGGAGGAGGAGGAAAAGAGAGAGAGATCTCTCTCTCACAACAACAACGAGGAGGAGGAAAAGAGAGAGAGAGAGATCTCTCTCAACAACAACAACGGAGGAGGAGGAAAAAGAGAGAGATCTCTCTCTCAACAACAACAACGGAGGAGGAGGAAAAGAGAGAGATCTCTCTCAACAACAACAACGGAGGAGGAGGAAAAGAGAGAGATCTCTCTCTCAACAACAACAACGGAGGAGGAGGAAAAGAGAGAGAGATCTCTCTCAACAACAACAACAACGAGGAGGAGGAAAAGAGAGAGATCTCTCTCAACAACAACAACAACGGAGGAGGAGGAAAAGAGAGAGAGATCTCTCAACAACAACAACGGAG
Source organism: Macaca thibetana thibetana (assembly GCF_024542745.1). Taxonomy (NCBI): domain Eukaryota; kingdom Metazoa; phylum Chordata; class Mammalia; order Primates; family Cercopithecidae; genus Macaca; species Macaca thibetana. The sequence continues at coordinate 75,784 of NW_026088794.1, read as the reverse complement.
GAGGAGGAAAAGAGAGAGATCTCTCTCAACAACAACAACAACGGAGGAGGAGGAAAAGAGAGAGAGATCTCTCTCAACAACAACAACGGAAGGAGGAGGAAAAAAGAGAGAGATCTCTCTCAACAACAACAACGGAGGAGGAGGAAAAGAGAGAGATCTCTCTCTCAACAACAACAACGGAGGAGGAGGAAAAGAGAGAGATCTCTCTCAACAACAACAACGGAGGAGGAGGAAAAGAGAGAGAAAAGAGAGAACGAGAGAGGAAAAAGAGAGAGATCTCTCTCAACAACAACAACGGAGGAGGAGGAAAAGAGAGAGATCTCTCTCAACAACAACAACGGAGGAGGAGGAGGAAAAGAGAGAGATCTCTCTCAACAACAACAACGGAGGAGGAGGAAAAGAGAGAGAGAACAACAACGAGGAGAGAAAAGAGAGATCTCTCTCAACAACAACAACAGGAGGAGGAAAAGAGAGAGAGATCTCTCTCAACAACAACAACGGAGGAGGAGGAAAAGAGAGAGAGATCTCTCAACAACAACAACGGAGGAGGAGGAAAAGAGAGAGATCTCTCTCTCTCAACAACAACGGAGGAGGAGGAAAAGAGAGAGATCTCTCTCTCTCAACAACAACAACGGAGGAGGAGGAAAAGAGAGAGATCTCTCTCAACAACAACAACAACAACGGAGGAGGAGGAAAAGAGAGAGAGATCTCTCTCAACAACAACAACGGAGGAGAGAGGAAAAGAGAGAGATCTCTCTCAACAACAACAACAACGAGGAGGAGGAAAAGAGAGAGATCTCTCTCAACAACAACAACGGAGGAGGAAAAGAGAGAGAGAGAGAGATCTCTCTCAACAACAACAACGGAGGAGGAAAAGAGAGAGTCTCTCTCAACAACAACAACGGAGGAGGAGGAAAAAGAGAGAGATCTCTCTCTCTCAACAACAACAACGGAGGAGGAGGAAAAGAGAGAGAGATCTCTCTCTCAACAACAACAACAACGGAGGAGGAGGAAAAGAGAGAGATCTCTCTCAACAAACAACAACGGAGGAGGAGGAAAAAAGAGAGATCTCTCTCTCAACAACAACAACGGAGGAGGAGGAAAAAGAGAGAGAGAATCTCTCTCAACAACAACAACAACAACGGAGGAGGAGGAAAAAAGAGAGAGATCTCTCTCAACAACAACAACAACGGAGGAGGAGGAAAAGAGAGAGAGATCTCTCTCAACAACAACAACGGAGGAGGAGGAAAAGAGAGAGAGATCTCTCTCAAACAACAACAACGGAGGAGGAGGAAAAGAGAGAGAGATCTCTCTCAACAACAACAACGGAGGAGGAGGAAAAAAAGAGAGAGATCTCTCAACAACAACAACGGAGGAGGAGGAAAAAGAGAGATCTCTCTCAACAACAACAACAACGGAGGAGGAGGAAAAGAGAGAGAAAAGAGGAGATCTCTCTCTCAACAACAAACGGAGGAGGAGGAGGAAAAGAGAGAGATCTCTCTCTCAACAACAACAACGGAGGAGGAGGAAAAGAGAGAGATCTCTCTCTCTCAACAACAACGGAGAGGAGGAAAAGAGAGAGATCTCTCTCAACAACAACAACGGAGGAGGAGGAAAAGAGAGAGATCTCTCTCAACAACAACAACGGAGGAGGAGGAAAAGAGAGAGAGAGATCTCTCTCAACAACAACAACGGAGGAGGAGGAAAAGAGAGAGAGATCTCTCTCTCAACAACAACAACGGAGAGAGGAGGAAAAGAGAGAGAGATCTCTCTCTCAACAACAACAACGGAGGAGGAGGAAAAGAGAGAGATCTCTCTCAACAACAACAACGGAGGAGGAGAGAAAAAGAGAGAGAGATCTCTCTCAACAACAACAACGGAGGAGGAGGAAAAGAGAGAGATCTCTCTCTCAACAACAACAACGGAGGAGGAGGAAAAGAGAGAGATCTCTCTCAACAACAACAACGGAGGAGGAGGAAAAGAGAGAGATCTCTCTCAACAACAACAACGGAGGAGGAGGAAAAAGAGAGATCTCTCTCTCAACAACAACAACGGAGGAGGAGGAAAAGAGAGAGATCTCTCTCAACAACAACAACGGAGGAGGAGGAAAAGAGAGAGATCTCTCTCTCTCACAACAACAACAACGGAGGAGGAGGAAAAAAGAGAGAGATCTCTCTCAACAACAACAACAACGGAGGAGGAGGAAAAGAGAGAGAGATCTCTCTCAACAACAACAACGGAGGAGGAGGAGGAAAAAGAGAGATCTCTCTCTCAAACAACAACAACGGAGGAGGAGGAAAAGAGAGAGATCTCTCTCTCTCAACAACAACAACGGAGGAGGAGGAAAAGAGAACGAGAGAGAAGAGAGAGATCTCTCAACAACAACAACAAGGAGGAGGAGGAGGAAAAGAGAGATCTCTCTCAACAACAACAACGGAGGAGGAGGAAAAAGAGAGAGATCTCTCTCTCAACAACAACAACGGAAGGAGAGAGAGAGAAATCTCTCTCTCAACAACAACAACGGAGGAGGAGAGAAAAGAGAGAGAGATCTCTCTCAACAACAACAACGGAGGAGGAGGAAAAGAGAGAGATCTCTCTCTCAACAACAACAACGGAGGAGAGAGGAAAAGAGAGAGATCTCTCTCAACAACAACAACAGGAGAGGAAAAGAAGAGAGAGATCTCTCTCAACAACAACAACAACGGAGGAGGAGGAAAAGAGAGAGATCTCTCTCAACAACAACAACGGAGGAGGAGGAAAAGAGAGAGATCTCTCTCTCTCAACAACAACAACGGAGGAGGAGGAAAAGAGAGAGATCTCTCTCAACAACAACAACAACGGAGGAGGAGGAAAAGAGAGAGAGAGATCTCTCTCTCAACAACAACAACGGAAGGAGAGGAAAAGAGAGATCTCTCTCAACAACAACAACGGAGGAGGAGGAAAAGAGAGATCTCTCTCTCTCTCTCAACAACAACAACGGAGGAGGAGGAAAAGAGAGAGATCTCTCTCAACAACAACAACGAGGAGGAGAGGAAAAGAGAGAGATCTCTCTCTCAACAACAACAACGGAGGAGGAGGAAAAGAGAGAGATCTCTCTCAACAACAACAACGGAGGAGGAGGAAAAGAGAGAGATCTCTCTCTCAACAACAACAACGGAGGAGGAGGAAAAGAGAGAGATCTCTCTCAACAACAACAACAACGGAGGAGGAGGAAAAGAGAGAGAGAGATCTCTCTCTCAACAACAACAACAAGGAGGAGGAGGAAAAGAGAGAGATCTCTCTCAACAACAACAACAAGGAGAGGAGGAAAAAAGAGAGAGATCTCTCTCTCAACAACAACAACGGAGGAGGAGGAAAAGAGAGAGAGATCTCTCTCAACAACAACAACAACGAGGAGGAGGAAAAGAAGAGAGAGATCTCTCTCAACAACAACAACGGAGGAGGAGGAGAAAAGAGAGAGAGAGATCTCTCTCAACAACAACAACGGGACAGAGAAAGAGAGATCTCTCTCAAACAACAACAACGAGAGATCTCTCTCAACAACAACAACGAGAGGAGGAGGAAAAGAGAGAGATCTCTCTCAACAACAACAACGAGGAGGAGGAAAAGAGAGAGAGATCTCTCTCAACAACAACAACAACGGAGGAGGAGGAAAAGAGAGAGATCTCTCTCAACAACAACAACGGAGGAGGAGGAACAAAACAGAGAGAAAAGAGAGAGATCTCTCTCAACAACAACAACGGAGGAGGAGGAAAAGAGAGAGATCTCTCTCAACAACAACAACGGAGGAGGAGGAAAAGAGAGAGAGAGAGAGATCTCTCAACAACAACAACGAGGAGGAGGAAAAAAGAGAGAGATCTCTCTCAACAACAACAACGGAGGAGGAGGAAAAGAGAGAGATCTCTCTCTCTCAACAACAACAACGGAGGAGGAGGAAAAAGAGAGAGATCTCTCTCAACAACAACAACAACAACGGAGGAGGAGAAAGAGAGAGAGATCTCTCTCTCAACAACAACAACAACAAGGAGGAGGAGAAAAGAGAGAGATCTCTCAACAACAACAACAGGAGGAGGAGAGAGGAAGAAGAGAGAGAGATCTCTCAACAACAACAACAACGGAGGAGGAGGAAAAGAGAGAGATCTCTCTCAACAACAACAACAACGGAGGAGGAGAAAAGAGAGAGAGATCTCTCTCAACAACAACAACGGAGGAGGAGGAAAAGAGAGAGAGAACAGAGAGAGAGATCTCTCTCAACAACAACAACGGAGAGGAGGAGGAAAAGAGAGAGAGATCTCTCTCAACAACAACAACAACGGAGGAGGAGGAAAAGAGAGAGATCTCTCTCAACAACAACAACAACAACGGAGGAGGAGGAGAAAGAGAAGAGAGAGAGAGAAAAGAGAGATCTCAACAACAACAACGGAGGAGGAGGAAAAGAGAAGAGAGAGATCTCTCTCAACAACAACAACGGAGGGAGAAAAGAGAGAGAGATCTCTCTCTCAACAACAACAACGGAGGAGGAGGAAAAGAGAGAGAGATCTCTCTCAACAACAACAACGGAGGAGGAGGAAAAGAGAGAGAGAGATCTCTCTCAACAACAACAACGAGGAGGAGGAAAAGAGAGAGATCTCTCTCTCAACAACAACAACGGAGGAGGAGGAAAAACAAGAGAGAGATCTCTCTCAACAACAACAACGGAGGAGGAGGAAAAGAGAGAGATCTCTCTCTCAACAACAACAACGGAGGAGGAGGAAAAGAGAGAGAGATCTCTCTCAACAACAACAACGGAGGAGGAGGAAAAAAGAGAGAGATCTCTCTCAACAACAACAACGGAGGAGGAGGAAAAGAGAGAGATCTCTCTCAACAACAACAACGGAACGGAGGAGGAGGAAAAGAGAGAGATCTCTCTCTCAACAACAACAACGGAGGAGAGGAGGAAAAGAGAGAGATCTCTCTCTCAACAACAACAACAACGAGGAGGAGGAGGAAAAGAGAGAGAGAGAGATCTCTCTCAACAACAACAACGGAGGAGGAGGAAAAGAGAGAGAGAGATCTCTCTCAACAACAACAACGGAGGAGGAGGAAAAGAGAGAGATCTCTCTCTCAACAACAACAACGGAGGAGGAGAAAAGAGAGAGAGATCTCTCTCTCAACAACAACAACGGAGGAGGAGGAAAAGAGAGAGATCTCTCTCAACAACAACAACAACAACAACAACGGAGGAGGAACAAAACAGAGAGAGAGATCTCTCTCAACAACAACAACAACGGAGGAGGAGGAAAAAAGAGAGAGAGATCTCTCTCAACAACAACAACAACGGAGGAGGAGGAAAAGAGAGAGATCTCTCTCAACAACAACAACGGAGGAGGAGGAAAAAAGAGAGATCTCTCTCTCAACAACAACAACGGAGGAGGAGGAAAAGAGAGAGATCTCTCTCAACAACAACAACGGAGGAGAGGAAAAAAAGAGAGAGATCTCTCTCAACAACAACAACGGAGGAGGAGGAAAAGAGAGAGATCTCTCTCAACAACAACAACGGAGGAGGAGGAAAAAGAGAGAGAGAGAGATCTCTCTCAACAACAACAACGGAGGAGGAGGAAAAAGAGAGAGATCTCTCTCAAACAACAACAACGGAGGAGGAGGAAAAGAGAGAGATCTCTCTCTCAAACAACAACAACGGAGGAGGAGGAAAAGAGAGAGATCTCTCTCAAACAACACACGGAGGAGGAGGAAAAGAGAAAGAGAGATCTCTCTCAACAACAACAACGGAGGAGGAGGAAAAAGAGAGAGATCTCTCTCTCAACAACAACAACGGAGGAGGAGAAAAAGAGAGAGATCTCTCTCAACAACAACAACAACAACAACAACGGAGGAGGAGGAAAAGAGAGAGAGAGATCTCTCTCAACAACAACAACAGGAGGAGGAGGAAAAGAGAGATCTCTCTCTCAACAACAACAACAACGAGAGGAGGAGGAAAAGAGAGAGACTCTCTCTCAACAACAACAACGGAGGAGGAGGAAAAAGAGAGAGATCTCTCTCTCAACAACAACAACGGAGGAGGAGGAAAAGAGAGAGAGAGAACGGAGGAGGAGGAAAAGAGAGAGATCTCTCTCAACAACAACAACGGAGGAGGAGGAAAAGAGAGAGATCTCTCTCAACAACAACAACGGAGGAGGAGGAAAAGAGAGAGAGATCTCTCTCAACAAACAACAACGGAGGAGGAGGAAAAGAGAGAGATCTCTCTCAACAACAACAACAACAACAAGGAGGAGGAAAAAAAGAGAGATCTCTCTCAACAACAACAACAACGGAGGAGGAAAAGAAGAGAGAAACGAGAGAGAGATCTCTCTCTCTCAACAACAACGGAGGAGGAAAAGAGAGAGATCTCTCTCAACAACAACAACGAGGAGAGGAAAAGAGAGAGATCTCTCTCAACAACAACAACGGAGGAGGAGGAAAAAGAGAGAGATCTCTCTCTCTCAACAACAACAACGGAGAGAGGAGGAAAAGAGAGAGAGATCTCTCTCAACAACAACAACGGAGGAGGAGGAAAAGAGAGAGAGATCTCTCTCAACAACAACAACGGAGGAGGAGGAAAAGAGAGAGATCTCTCTCTCAACAACAACAACGGAGGAGGAGGAGGAAAGAGAGAGAGATCTCTCTCTCAACAACAAACGGAAGGGAAAAGAGAGAGATCTCTCTCTCAACAACAACAACAACGGAGGAGGAGAAAAAAGAGAGATCTCTCTCAACAACAACAACAAGGAGGAGAGAAAAGAGAGAGAGATCTCTCTCAACAACAACAACAACGGAGGAGGAAAAAAAGAGAGAGATCTCTCTCAACAACAACAACGGAGGAGGAAAAGAGGAAAACAACAGAGAGGAGAGGAAAGAGAGAGATCTCTCTCAACAACAACAACGGAGGAGGAGGAGAGAGAAAAGAGAGAGATCTCTCTCTCTCTCAACAACAACAACAACGAGGAGGAGGAAAAAAAGAGAGATCTCTCTCTCAACAACAACAACGAAAAGAGAGAGAGAGGAAACAACAACAACAGGAGGAGGAAAAGAGAGAGATCTCTCTCAACAACAACAACAGGAGGAGGAAAAGAGAGAGATCTCTCTCAACAACAACAACGGAGGAGGAGGAAAAGAGAGAGATCTCTCTCAACAACAACAAACGGAGGAGGAGGAAAAAGAGAGATCTCTCTCTCAACAACAACAACGGAGGAGGAGGAAAAGAGAGAGATCTCTCTCTCAACAACAACGGAGGAGGAAAAGAGAGAGATCTCTCTCTCAACAACAACAACGGAGGAGGAGGAAAAAGAGAGAGATCTCTCTCAACAACAACAACAACGGAGGAGGAGGAAAAGAGAGAGATCTCTCTCAACAACAAACAACGAGGAGGAGGAAAAGAGAGAGATCTCTCTCAACAACAACAACAACGGAGGAGGAGGAAAAGAGAGAGATCTCTCTCAACAACAACAACGGAGGAGGAGGAAAAGAGAGAGATCTCTCTCTCAACAACAACAACAACAACGGAGGAGGAGGAAAAGAGAGAGATCTCTCTCAACAACAACAACAACGGAGGAGGAGGAAAAGAGAGAGATCTCTCTCTCAACAACAACAACGGAGGAGGAGGAAAAGAGAGAGAGATCTCTCAACAACAACAACAACGGAGGAGGAGAAAAGAGAGAGATCTCTCTCTCTCAACAACAACAACACGGAGGAGGAGGAAAAGAGAGAGATCTCTCTCTCAACAACAACAACAACGGAGGAGGAGGAAAAGAGAGAGATCTCTCTCTCAACAACAACAACGGAGGGAGAAAAAGAGAGAGATCTCTCTCTCAACAACAACGAGGAGGAGGAAAAGAGAGAGAGAGAGATCTCTCTCAACAACAACAACGAACGGAGGAGGAAAAGAGAGAGATCTCTCTCTCAACAACAACAAGGAGGAGGAAAAGAGAGAGATCTCTCTCTCAACAACAACGGAGGAGGAGGAGAAAGAGAGAGATCTCTCTCTCAACAACAACAACAACAAGGAGAGGAGAAAAGAGAGAGAGATCTCTCTCAACAACAACAACGAGGAGGAGGAAAAGAGAGAGAGATCTCTCTCAACAACAACAACGGAGGAGGAGGAAAAGAGAGAGATCTCTCTCTCAACAACAACAACGGAGAGGAGGAAAAGAGAGAGATCTCTCTCTCAACAACAACAACAACGGAGAGGAGGAGGAAAAGAGAGAGATCTCTCTCAACAACAACAACGGAGGAGGAGGAAAAAGAGAGAGATCTCTCTCAACAACAACAACAACGGAGGAGGAGGAAAAGAGAGAGATCTCTCTCAACAACAACAACGGAGGAGGAGGAAAAGAGAGAGAGATCTCTCTCAAACAACAACAACGGAGGAGGAGGAAAAGAGAGAGATCTCTCTCAACAACAACAACGGAGGAGGAGGAAAAAAGAGAGAGATCTCTCTCAACAACAACAACGGAGGAGGAGAGAAAAGAGAGAGATCTCTCTCTCAACAACAACAACGGAGAGGAGGAAAAGAGAGAGATCTCTCTCAACAACAACAACGAGGAGGAGGAGGAAAAGAGAGAGATCTCTCTCAACAACAACAACAAGGAGGAGGAAAAGAGAGATCTCTCTCTCTCACAACAACAACGAGAGAGAGGAAAGAGAGAGATCTCTCTCAACAACAACAACAACGGAGGAGGAGGAAAAGAGAGATCTCTCTCAACAACAACAACAACGGAGGAGGAGGAAAAGAGAGAGATCTCTCTCAACAACAACAACAACGGAGAGAAAAAGAGAGAGATCTCTCTCAACAACAACAACGGAGGAGGAGGAAAAGAGAGAGATCTCTCTCTCAACAACAACAACGGAGGAGGAGGAAAAGAGAGAGATCTCTCTCAACAACAACAACGGAGGAGGAGGAAAAGAGAGAGAGAAAGAGAGAGATCTCTCTCAACAACAACAACGGAGGAGGAGGAAAAAGAGAGAGATCTCTCTCAACAACAACAACGGAGGAGGAGGAAAAGAGAGAGATCTCTCTCTCAACAAACAACAACGGAGGAGGAAAAGAGAGAGATCTCTCTCAACAACAACAACGGAGAGAGAGGAAAAGAGAGAGATCTCTCTCTCAACAACAACAACGGAGGAGGAGGAAAAGAGAGAGATCTCTCTCAACAACAACAACAACGGAGGAGGAGGAAAAGAGAGAGATCTCTCTCTCAACAACAACAACAACGGAGGAGGAGGAAAAGAGAGAGATCTCTCAACAACAACAACAACGAGGAGGAGAAAAGAGAGAGATCTCTCTCAACAACAACAACGGAGGAGGAGGAAAGAGAGAGATCTCTCTCAACAACAACAACGGAGGAGGAAAAGAGAGAGAGATCTCTCTCAACAACAACAACAACGAGGAGGAGGAAAAGAGAGAGATCTCTCTCAACAACAACAACGGAGGAGGAGAAAAAGAGAGAGATCTCTCTCTCAACAACAACAACAACGAGAGAGGAGGAAAAGAGAGAGAGAACGGAGAGGAAATCTCAACAACAACAACGACGGAGGAGGAAAAGAGAGAGATCTCTCTCTCTCAACAACAACAACGAGGAGAGAAAAGAGAGAGATCTCTCTCAACAACAACAACGGAGGAGGAGGAAAAGAGAGAGATCTCTCTCTCAACAACAACAACGGAGGAGGAGGAAAAAAGAGAGAGATCTCTCTCAACAACAACAACAACAACGGAGGAGGAGGAAAAGAGAGAGATCTCTCTCTCAACAACAACAACGGAGGAGGAGGAAAAGAGAGAGATCTCTCTCAACAACAACAACAACGGAGGAGGAGGAAAAGAGAGAGATCTCTCTCAACAACAACAACGGAGGAGGAGGAGGAAAAAGAGAGAGATCTCTCTCTCAACAACAACGGAGGAGGAGGAGGAGGAAAAGAGAGAGAGATCTCTCTCAACAACAACAACGGAGGAGGAGGAAAAGAGAGAGATCTCTCTCAACAACAACAACGGAGGAGAGGAAAAAGAGAGAGATCTCTCTCAAACAACAACAACAACGAGAGGAGGAGGAAAAGAGAGATCTCTCTCAACAAACAACAACGAGAGGAGGAGGAAACAACAACGAGAGAGAAAAGAGAGAAGATCTCTCTCTCACAACAACAACGGAGGAGGAGGAAAAGAGAGAGATCTCTCTCAACAACAACAACAACGGAGGAGGAGGAAAAGAGAGAGATCTCTCTCAACAACAACGGAGGAGGAGGAAAAGAGAGAGAGATCTCTCTCTCAACAACAACAACAACGGAGGAGGAGGAAAAGAGAGAGATCTCTCTCAACAACAACAACGGAGGAGGAGGAAAAAAGAGAGAGATCTCTCTCAACAACAACAACAACGGAGGAGGAGGAAAAAGAGAGAGATCTCTCTCACAACAACAACGGAGGAGGAGGAAAAGAGAGAGATCTCTCTCTCAACAACAACAACGGAGGAGGAGGAAAAGAGAGAGATCTCTCTCTCAACAACAACAACAACGGAGGAGGAGGAAAAGAGAGAGATCTCTCTCAAACAACAACAACAACGAGAGGAGGAAAAGAGAGATCTCTCTCAACAACAACAACGGAGGAGGAGGAAAAGAGAGAGATCTCTCTCAACAACAACAACAACAGGAGGAGGAAAAAAGAGAGAGATCTCTCTCAACAACAACAACAACGGAGGAGGAGGAAAAGAGAGATCTCTCTCAACAACAACAACAACAGGAGGAGAGAAAAAGAGAGAGAGAGATCTCAACAACAACAACGGAGGAGGAGGAAAAGAGAGAGAGAGAGAGATCTCTCTCAACAACAACAACGGAGGAGGAGGAAAAAGAGAGAGATCTCTCTCAACAACAACAACGGAGGAGGAGGAAAAAAAGAGAGATCTCTCTCTCAACAACAACAACGGAGGAGGAGGAAAAAGAGAGAGGAAACAACGAGAGAGAAAAAAGAGAGATCTCTCTCAACAACAACAACGGAGGAGGAGGAAAAGAGAGAGATCTCTCTCAACAACAACAACAAGGAGAGAGAGAGATCTCTCTCAACAACAACAACGGAGGAGGAGAAAAGAGAGAGATCTCTCTCTCAACAACAACAACAACGAGGAGGAGAAAAAGAGAGATCTCTCTCTCAACAACAACAACGAGAGGAGGAAAAGAGAGAGATCTCTCTCTCAACAACAACAACGGAGGAGGAGGAAAAGAGAGAGAGATCTCTCTCAACAACAACAACGGAGGAGGAGGAAAAGAGAGAGATCTCTCTCAACAACAACAACGGAGGAGGAAAAGAGAGAAAAAAAACAACGAGGAGAGGAAAAAGAGAGATCTCTCTCAACAACAACAACGGAGGAGGAGGAAAAGAGAGAGATCTCTCTCAACAACAACAACAACGGAGGAGGAGAAAAAGAGAGATCTCTCTCTCAACAACAACAACGGAGGAGGAGGAAAAGAGAGAGATCTCTCTCTCAACAACAACAACGAACAACAACAACAAGGAGGAGGAAAAGAGAGAGATCTCTCTCTCAACAACAACAACGGAGGAGGAGGAAAAGAGAGAGATCTCTCTCTCAACAACAACAACAACAGGAGAGGAAAAAAGAGAGAGATCTCTCTCAACAACAACAACGAGGAGGAGGAAAAGAGAGAGATCTCTCTCAACAACAACAACGAGGAGGAAAAAGAGAGAGATCTCTCTCTCACAACAACAACGGAGGAGGAGGAAAAAAGAGAGATCTCTCTCTCTCACAACAACAACGGAGGAGGAGGAAAAAAGAGAGAGATCTCTCTCAACAACAACAACAACGAGAGGAGGAAAAGAGAGAGAGAGAGATCTCTCTCAACAACAACAACGAGAGAGGAGGAGAAAGAAAAACAACGAGAGAGAGAAAAGAGAGATCTCTCAACAACAACAACGGAGGAGGAGAAAAAGAGAGAGATCTCTCTCTCAACAACAACAACAACGGAGGAGGAGGAAAAGAGAGAGATCTCTCTCTCAACAACAACGGAGGAGGAGGAAAAGAAAGAGAGATCTCTCTCAACAACAACAACAACGAGGAGGAAAAGAGAGAGATCTCTCTCAACAACAACAACAACAAGGAGGAGGAAAAAAAGAGAGATCTCTCTCAAACAACAACAACAACGGAGGAGGAGGAAAAGAGAGAGATCTCTCTCAACAACAACAACGGAGGAGGAGGAAAAGAGAGAGATCTCTCTCTCAACAACAACAACGGAGGAGGAGAAAAAGAGAGAGATCTCTCTCAACAACAACAACGGAGGAGGAGGAAAAGAGAGAGATCTCTCTCAACAACAACAACAACGGAGGAGGAGAAAAAGAGAGATCTCTCTCAACAACAACAACGGAGGAGGAGGAAAAGAGAGAGAGATCTCTCTCAACAACAACAACAACGAGGAGGAGGAAAAGAGAGAGATCTCTCTCAACAACAACAACGGAGGAGGAGGAAAAGAGAGAGATCTCTCTCAACAACAACAACGGAGGAGGAGGAAAAGAGAGAGATCTCTCTCAACAACAACAACGGAGGAGGAGGAAAAAGAGAGAGATCTCTCTCAACAACAACAACGGAGGAGGAGGAAAAAGAGAGATCTCTCTCAACAACAACAACAACGGAGGAGGAGGAAAAGAGAGAGAGATCTCTCTCTCAACAACAACAACGGAGGAGGAGGAAAAGAGAGAGAGATCTCTCTCAACAACAACAACGGAGGAGGAGGAAAAGAGAGAGATCTCTCTCAACAACAACAACGGAGGAGGAGGAAAAGAGAGAGAGATCTCTCTCAACAACAACAACAACAACGGAGGAGAGGAGAAAAGAGAGAGATCTCTCTCTCAACAACAACAACGGAGGAGGAAAAGAAGAGATCTCTCTCAACAACAACAACGGAGGAGGAGGAAAAGAGAGAGATCTCTCTCAACAACAACAACGAGGAGGAGGAAAAGAGAGAGATCTCTCTCAACAACAACAACGGAGGAGGAGGAAAAGAGAGATCTCTCTCAACAACAACAACAACGGAGGAGGAGGAAAAGAGAGAGAGAGAGATCTCTCTCAACAACAACAACAACGGAGGAGGAGGAAAAGAGAGAGAGAGAGAGAGAGAGATCTCTCAAACAACAACAACGGAGGAGGAGAAAAAGAGAGAGATCTCTCTCAACAACAACAACAACGGAGGAGGAAAAAAAGAGATCTCTCTCAACAACAACAACAACAACAACAAGGAGGAGAGAAAAGAGAGAGATCTCTCTCAACAACAACAACGGAGGAGGAGGAAAAGAGAGAGATCTCTCTCAACAACAACAACGGAGGAGGAGGAAAAGAGAGAGATCTCTCTCAAACAACAACAACGGAGGAGGAGAGAAAAAACAACAACGAGAGAGAAAAGAGAGAGATCTCTCTCAACAACAACAACGGAGGAGGAGGAAAAGAGAGAGATCTCTCTCAACAACAACAACGGAGGAGGAGGAAAAGAGAGAGATCTCTCTCAACAACAACAACAACGAGGAGGAGGAAAAGAGAGAGATCTCTCTCAACAACAACAACGGAGGAGGAAAAAGAGAGATCTCTCTCTCAACAACAACGGAGGAGGAGGAAAAGAGAGAGATCTCTCTCAACAACAACAACGAGGAGGAGGAAAAGAGAGAGAGAGAGATCTCTCTCTCAACAACAACAACAACGGAGGAGGAGGAAAAAGAGAGAGATCTCTCTCAACAACAACAACGGACGGAGGAGGAGAAAAGAGAGAGATCTCTCTCAACAAACAACAACGGAGGAGGAGGAAAAGAGAGAGAGATCTCTCAACAACAACAACGGAGAGGAGGAAAAGAGAGAGATCTCTCTCAACAACAACAACAACAACAACGGAGAGGAGGAAAAGAGAGAGATCTCTCTCAACAACAACAACGGAAGGAGAGAAAAAGAGAGAGATCTCTCTCTCAACAACAACAACGGAGGAGGAGGAAAAGAGAGAGATCTCTCTCAACAACAACAACAACGGAGGAGGAGGAAAAGAGAGAGATCTCTCTCTCAACAACAACAACGGAGGAGGAGGAAAAGAGAGAGAGAGAGAGATCTCTCAACAACAACAACGGAGGAGGAGGAAAAGAGAGAGAGATCTCTCTCAACAACAACAACGGAGGAGGAGGAAAAGAGAGAGATCTCTCTCAACAACAACAACAACGGAGGAGGAGGAAAAGAGAGAGATCTCTCTCTCAACAACAACGGAGGAGGAGGAAAAAAGAGAGATCTCTCTCTCAACAACAACAACGGAGGAGGAGGAAAAAGAGAGATCTCTCTCTCAACAACAACAACGGAGGAGAGAGAAAAAGAGAGAGAGAGATCTCTCTCAACAACAACAACGAGGAGGAGGAAAAAAGAGAGAGATCTCTCTCTCACAACAACAACAACGGAGGAGGAGGAAAAAGAGAGAGATCTCTCAACAACAACAACAACGGAGGAAAAGAGAGAGATCTCTCTCAACAACAACAACGGAGGAGGAGGAAAAGAGAGAGATCTCTCTCAACAACAACAACAAGGAGGAGGAGGAAAAGAGAGAGATCTCTCTCTCAACAACAACAACAACGAGGAGGAGGAAAAAAGAGAGAGATCTCTCTCAACAACAACAACGGAGGAGGAGGAAAAAGAGAGATCTCTCTCTCTCAACAACAACAACGGAGGAGGAGGAAAAGAGAGAGATCTCTCTCAACTCTCACAACAACAACGGAGGAGGAGGAAAAGAGAGAGATCTCTCTCTCAACAACAACAACGGAGAGGAGGAAAAGAGAGAGAGATCTCTCTCAACAACAACAACGAGGAGGAAAAAGAGAGAGATCTCTCTCTCAACAACAACAACAACGAGAGGAGGAAAAGAGAGAGATCTCTCTCAACAACAACAACAAGAGAGAGAGAGATCTCTCTCAACAAAAAGAGAGAAAAAGAGAGAGATCTCTCTCTCAACAACAACAACGGAGGAGGAGGAAAAAGAGAGAGAGAGATCTCTCTCACAACAACAACGAGGAGGAGGAAAAAGAGAGAGAGATCTCTCTCTCAACAACAACAACGGAGGAGGAGGAAAAGAGAGAGAACAACAACAACGAGAGGAGAAAAGAGAGAGATCTCTCTCAACAACAACAACGGAGGAGGAGGAAAAGAGAGAGAGAGATCTCTCTCAACAACAACAACAAGGAGGAAAAAGAGAGATCTCTCTCTCAACAACAACAACGAGAGGAGGAAAAAAGAGAGAGATCTCTCTCTCAACAACAACAACGGAGGAGGAGGAAAAGAGAGAGATCTCTCTCAACAACAACAACAACGGAGGAGGAACAACAAGAGAGAGAGAGAGAGAGATCTCTCTCTCAACAACAACAACGGAGGAGGAAAAAGAGAGAGATCTCTCTCAACAACAACAACGAGAGGAGGAGAAAAGAGAGAGAGATCTCTCTCAACAACAACAACGGAGGAGGAGGAAAAAAAAGAGAGATCTCTCTCTCAACAACAACAACGGAGGAGGAGGAAAAGAGAGAGATCTCTCTCAACAACAACAACGGAGGAGGAGGAAAAGAGAGAGATCTCTCTCAACAACAACAACGGAGGAGAGAGAAAAGAGAGATCTCTCTCTCAACAACAACAGGAGGAGGAAAAAGAGAGAGATCTCTCTCAACAACAACAACGGAGGAGAGGAAAAGAGAGATCTCTCTCAACAACAACAACAACAGGAGGAGGAGGAAAAGAGAGAGATCTCTCTCAACAACAACAACAACGAGGAGGAGAAAAGAGAGAGATCTCTCTCAACAACAACAACGGAGGAGGAGGAAAAGAGAGAGATCTCTCTCAACAACAACAACGGAGGAGGAGGAGAGAAAACAACAACGGAGAGAGAAAAAAGAGAGAGATCTCTCAACAACAACAACAACGAGAGGAGGAAAAAAGAGAGATCTCTCTCAACAAACAACAACGGAGGAGGAAAAGAAAAGAGAGAGATCTCTCAACAACAACAACGAGGAGGAGGAAAAGAGAGAGATCTCTCTCAACAACAACAACGGAGGAGGAGGAAAAAAGAGAGATCTCTCTCTCAACAACAACAACAAGAGGAGGAAAAGAGAGAGAAAGAAGAGAACTCTCTCAAAAAACAACAACAACAACAACGGAGGAGGAAAAAGAGAGAGAGATCTCTCAACAACAACAACGGAGGAGGAGGAAAAGAGAGAGAGATCTCTCTCAAACAACAACAACAGGAGGAGGAAAAAGAGAGAGATCTCTCTCAACAACAACAACAAGGAGGAGGAGGAAAAAGAGAGAGATCTCTCTCAACAACAACAACGGAGGAGGAGGAAAAAGAGAGAGATCTCTCTCTCAACAACAACAACAACAACGAGGAGGAGAAAAAAGAGAGAGATCTCTCTCAACAACAACAACGGAGGAGGAGGAAAAGAGAGAGATCTCTCTCTCAACAACAACAACGAGGAGGAGGAAAAAGAGAGAGAGATCTCTCTCAACAACAACAACAACGGAGGAGGAGAAAAGAGAGAGATCTCTCTCAACAACAACAACGGAGGAGGAGGAAAAGAGAGAGATCTCTCTCAAACAACAACAACGGAGGAGGAAAAGAGAGAGATCTCTCTCAACAACAACAACGGAGGAGGAGAAAAAACAGAGAGAGAAAAGAGAGAGATCTCTCTCAACAACAACAACGAGGAGAGAGAAAAAGAGAGATCTCTCTCAACAACAACAACAACAACAGGAGGAGGAAAAAGAGAGATCTCTCTCTCTCAACAACAACAGGAGGAGGAAAAAGAGAGAGATCTCTCTCAACAACAACAACGGAGGAGGAGGAAAAAGAGAGAGATCTCTCTCTCAACAACAACAACGGAGGAGGAGGAAAAGAGAGAGATCTCTCTCTCAACAACAACAACGGAGGAGGAGGAAAAGAGAGAGATCTCTCTCAACAACAACAACAACGAGGAGGAGGAAAAGAGAGAGAGATCTCAACAACAACAACGGAGGAGGAGGAAAAGAGAGGAAAAAGAGAGATCTCTCTCAACAACAACAACAACGGAGGAGGAGGAAAAGAGAGAGATCTCTCTCAACAACAACAACGGAGGAGGAGGAAAAGAGAGAGAGATCTCTCAAACAACAACAACGGAGGAGGAAAAAAGAGAGAGATCTCTCTCAACAACAACAACAACGGAGGAGGAGGAAAGAGAGAGATCTCTCTCAACAACAACAACGGAGGAGGAGGAAAAGAGAGAGAGATCTCTCTCTCAACAACAACAACGGAGGAGGAGAAAAAGAGAGAGAGATCTCTCTCAACACAACAACAACGGAGGAGGAGGAAAAAGAGAGAGATCTCTCTCTCAACAACAACAACGGAGGAGGAGGAAAAGAGAGAGAGATCTCTCTCTCAACAACAACAACGGAGGAGAGAAAAGAGAGAGATCTCTCTCTCAACAACAACAACGGAGAGAGAGAAAAAGAGAGAGATCTCTCTCAACAACAACAACAACGAGGAGGAGGAAAAGAGAGAGATCTCTCTCAACAACAACAACAACGGAGGAGGAGGAAAAGAGAGAGATCTCTCTCAACAACAACAACGAGAGGAGGAGAAAAAGAGAGATCTCTCTCAACAACAACAACGAGGAGAGAAAAGAGAGAGATCTCTCTCAACAACAACAACGAGAGAAGAGAGATCTCTCTCAAAAAAACGGAGGAGAGAGAGAGAGATCTCTCTCTCAACAACAACAACGGAGGAGGAGGAAAAGAGAGAGATCTCTCTCTCAACAACAACAACAACAACGGAGGAGGAGGAAAAAGAGAGATCTCTCTCAACAACAACAACGGAGGAGGAGGAAAAGAGAGAGATCTCTCAACAACAACAACAACGGAGGAGGAGGAAAAAAAGAGAGAGATCTCTCTCAACAACAACAACGGAGGAGGAGGAAAAGAGAGAGATCTCTCTCAACAACAACAACAACGGAGAGAAAAGAGAAGATCTCTCTCAACAACAACAACGAGAGAGGAAAAGAGAGAGATCTCTCTCAACAACAACAACGGAGGAGGAGGAAAGAGAGAGAGAGAGAGATCTCTCTCAACAACAACAACGGAGGAGGAGGAAAAGAGAGAGATCTCTCTCAACAACAACAACGGAGGAGGAGGAAAAGAGAGAGATCTCTCTCAACAACAACAACGGAGGAGGAGGAAAAGAGAGAGAGATCTCTCTCAACAACAACAACGGAGGAGGAGGAGGAAAAGAGAGATCTCTCAAACAACAACAACGGAGGAGGAGAAAAGAGAGAGATCTCTCTCAACAACAACAACAGGAGGAGGAAAAGAGAGAGATCTCTCTCTCAACAACAACAACGAGAGGAAAAGAGAGAGATCTCTCTCTCAACAACAACAACGGAGGAGGAGGAAAAGAGAGAGATCTCTCTCAACAACAACAACAACGAGAGGAGGAAAGAGAGATCTCTCTCAACAACAACAACAAGGAGGAGAAAAAGAGAGAGATCTCAAACAACAACAACGAGGAGGAGGAAAAGAGAGAAGAGAGAGATCTCTCTCTCAACAACAACAACGAGAGAGGAGGAAAAAGAGAGAGAGATCTCAACAACAACAACGGAGGAGGAGGAAAAGAGAGAGATCTCTCTCAACAACAACAACAACGGAGGAGGAAAAAAGAGAGATCTCTCTCTCAACAACAACACAACAACAACAACAACAGGAGGAGGAAAAGAGAGAGAGAGATCTCTCTCAACAACAACGGAGGAGGAGGAAAAGAGAGAGATCTCTCTCTCAACAACAACAACGAGAGGAGGAGGAAAAGAGAGAGAGATCTCTCTCTCAACAACAACAAACGAGAGGGAAAAGAGAGAGATCTCTCTCAACAACAACAACAACGAGAGAGAGAAAAAGAGAGATCTCTCTCTCAACAACAACAACGG
Organism: Macaca thibetana thibetana; assembly: GCF_024542745.1. Classification (NCBI taxonomy): domain Eukaryota; kingdom Metazoa; phylum Chordata; class Mammalia; order Primates; family Cercopithecidae; genus Macaca; species Macaca thibetana. The sequence goes on along the minus strand of NW_026088794.1, from coordinate 56,808 downwards.
AGGAGGAGGAAAAAGAGAGAGATCTCTCTCAACAACAACAACGAGGAGGAGGAAAAGAGAGAGATCTCTCTCAACAACAACAACAGAGGAGGAGAGAAAAGAGAGAGATCTCTCTCTCAACAACAACAACGGAGGAGGAGGAAAAAAGAGAGAGATCTCTCTCTCAACAACAACAACGGAGGAGGAGGAAAAAGAGAGAGAGATCTCTCTCTCAACAACAACAACGGAGGAGGAGGAAAAAGAGAGAGATCTCTCTCAACAACAACAACGAGGAGGAGAGAAAGATCAACAACTCTCTCTCAACAACAACAACAAGAGAGGAGAAAAGAGAGATCTCTCTCAACAACAACAACGGAGGAGGAGGAAAAGAGAGAGATCTCTCTCAACAACAACAACGGAGGAGAAAAAGAGAGATCTCTCAACAACAACAACGGAGGAGAAAAGAGAGAGAGAGAGAGATCTCTCTCAACAACAACAACGGAGGAGGAGGAAAAGAGAGAGATCTCTCTCAACAACAACAACGAGGAGGAGGAGGAAAAGAGAGAGATCTCTCTCTCTCAACAACAACAACGGAGGAGGAGGAAAAAGAGAGAGATCTCTCTCAACAACAACAACAACGAGGAGGAGGAGGAAAGAGAGAGATCTCTCTCTCTCTCAACAACAACGGAGGAGGAGGAAAAAAGAGAGATCTCTCTCAACAACAACAACAACGGAGGAGGAAAAAAGAGAGAGATCTCTCTCTCAACAACAACAACGGAGGAGGAGGAAAAGAGAGAGATCTCTCTCAACAACAACAACGGAGGAGGAGGAAAAGAGAGAGATCTCTCTCTCAACAACAACAACGGAGGAGAGGAAAAGAGAGAGATCTCTCTCAACAACAACAACAACAACAGGAGGAGGAAAAGAGAGAGAGATCTCTCAACAACAACAACGAGGAGGAGGAAAAAGAGAGAGATCTCTCTCAACAACAACAACAGGAGGAGGAAAAGAGAGAGAGATCTCTCTCAACAACAACAACGGAGGAGGAGGAAAAAAGAGAGAGAGATCTCTCAACAACAACAACAACGAGGAGGAGGAAAAGAGAGAGATCTCTCTCAACAACAACAACAACGGAGGAGGAAAAGAGAGAGAGAGATCTCTCAACAAACAACAACGGAGGAGGAGGAAAAGAGAGAGATCTCTCTCTCAACAACAACAACGGAGGAGGAGGAAAAGAGAGAGATCTCTCTCTCAACAACAACAACAACAACGGAGGAGGAGGAAAAGAGAGAGATCTCTCTCTCAACAACAACAACGGAGGAGGAGGAAAAGAGAGAGATCTCTCTCTCAACAACAACAACGGAGGAGGAGGAAAAGAGAGAGATCTCTCTCAACAACAACAACGGAGGAGGAGGAAAAGAGAGAGATCTCTCTCAACAACAACAACGGAGAGAGAGGAAAAGAGAGAGATCTCTCTCAAACAACAACGGAGGAGGAGGAAAAGAGAGAGATCTCTCTCAACAACAACAACGAGAGGAGGAAAAAGAGAGATCTCTCTCAACAACAACAACGGAGGAGGAGGAAAAGAGAGAGAGATCTCTCTCAAACAACAACAACGGAGGAGGAGGAAAAAGAGAGAGAGATCTCTCTCAACAACAACAACGGAGGAGGAGGAAAAGAGAGAGAGAGAGAGAGAGATCTCTCAACAACAACAACAAGGAGGAGGAAAAGAGAGAGATCTCTCTCAACAACAACAACAACGAGGAGGAGGAAAAGAGAGAGAGATCTCTCTCAACAACAACAACGGAGGAGAGAGAAAAAGAGAGAGATCTCTCTCTCAACAACAACAACGGAGGAGGAGGAAAAAGAGAGATCTCTCTCAACAACAACAACAACGAGAGAGAGGAAAAGAGAGAGATCTCTCTCAAACAACAACAACGAGAGAGAGGAAAAAGAGAGATCTCTCTCAAACAACAACAACGAGGAGGAAAAGAAAACAACAACAACGAGAAAAAGAGATCTCTCTCTCAACAACAACAACGGAGGAGGAGGAAAAGAGAGAGATCTCTCTCAACAACAACAACAACGAGGAGGAGGAAAAGAGAGATCTCTCTCAACAACAACAACAACGAAAAGGAGGAGAAAAGAGAGAAGAGAGAGATCTCAACAACAACAACAACGGAGGAGGAGGAAAAGAGAGAGATCTCTCTCTCAACAACAACAACGGAGAGAGAGGAAAAGAGAGAGATCTCTCTCAACAACAACAACGGAGGAGGAGAAAAAGAGAGAGATCTCTCTCTCAACAACAACAACGGAGGAGGAGGAAAAAGAGAGAGATCTCTCTCAACAACAACAACAACAACGGAGGAGGAGGAAAAGAGAGAGAGAGAGAGATCTCTCTCAACAACAACAACGGAGGAGGAAAAGAGAGAGAGAGATCTCTCAAACAACAACAACGAGAGAGAGGAGAAAGAGAGAGAGATCTCTCTCAACAACAACAACGGAGGAGGAGGAAAAGAGAGAGAGACGATCTCTCTCAACAACAACAGGAGAGAGGAAAAGAGAGAGAAACAACAACAACGAGAGAGGAAAAGAGAGAGATCTCTCTCAACAACAACAACGGAGGAGAGAAAAGAGAGAGATCTCTCTCAACAACAAACAACGGAGGAGGAGGAAAAGAGAGAGATCTCTCTCAACAAACAACAACGAGAGGAGGAAAAGAGAAAAGAGAGAGATCTCTCTCAACAACAACAACAACGGAGGAGGAGGAAAAGAGAGAGAGATCTCTCTCAACAACAACGGAGGAGGAGGAAAAGAGAGAGATCTCTCTCAAACAACAACAACGAGAGAGAAAAAGAGAGAGAGATCTCTCAACAACAACAACGGAGGAGGAGGAAAAGAGAGAGAGATCTCTCTCAACAACAACAACAACGAGAGGAGAGAAAAAAGAGAGAGATCTCTCTCAACAACAACAACGGAGGAGGAAAAGAGAGAGAGATCTCTCTCAACAACAACAACGAGAGGAGGAGAAAAAGAGAGATCTCTCTCTCTCAACAACAACAACGGAGGAGGAGAAAGAGAGAGATCTCTCTCAACAACAACAACGGAGGAGGAGGAAAAAGAGAGATCTCTCTCTCAACAACAACAACAGGAGGAGGAAAAAAGAGAGAGATCTCTCTCAACAACAACAACAACGGAGGAGGAGGAAAAGAGAGAGAGATCTCTCTCAACAACAACAACGGAACGGAGAGAGGAAAAGAGAGAGAGAGAGATCTCTCTCAACAACAACAACGGAGGAGGAGGAAAACAGAGAGAGAGAAAAGAGAGAGATCTCTCAACAACAACAACGGAGGAGGAGGAAAAGAGAGAGATCTCTCTCTCTCAACAACAACAACAACGGAGGAGGAGGAAAAGAGAGAGATCTCTCTCAACAACAACAACGAGAGGAGGAGGAAAAAGAGAGAGATCTCTCTCTCAACAACGGAAGGAGGAGGAAAAAGAGAGAGAGATCTCTCTCTCAACAACAACGGAGAGAGAGGAAAAGAGAGAGATCTCTCTCAACAACAACAACAAGGAGGAAAAAGAGAGAGATCTCTCTCAACAACAACAACGGAGGAGAGAGAAAAAGAGAGAGAGATCTCTCTCAACAACAACAACGGAGGAGGAGGAAAAGAGAGAGATCTCTCTCAACAACAACAACAACGAGGAGAGGAAAAGAGAGAGATCTCTCTCAACAACAACAACGGAGGAGGAGGAAAAAGAGAGATCTCTCTCAACAACAACAACAACGAGAGGAGAGAGAAGAGAGAGAGAAGAACAACAAACAACAACGAGGAGAAAAAAGAGAGAGAGATCTCTCTCAACAACAACAACGAGGAGGAGGAAAAGAGAGAAACAACAACAGAGAGAGAAAAAGAGAGAGATCTCTCTCAACAACAACAACGGAGGAGGAGGAAAAGAGAGAGATCTCTCTCAACAACAACAACGAGAGGAGGAAAAAAAGAGAGATCTCTCTCAACAACAACAACAAGGAGGAGGAGAAGAGAGAGAGAGATCTCTCAACAACAACAACGAGAGAGAGAAAAGAGAGAGAGATCTCTCAACAACAACAACGGACGGAGGAGGAGAAAAAAGAGAGAGATCTCTCTCAACAACAACAACAACGAGGAGGAGGAAAAGAGAGAGATCTCTCTCAACAACAACAACAACGGAGGAGGAGGAAAAGAGAGAGATCTCTCTCTCACAACAACAACGGAGGAGGAGAAAAAAGAGAGAGATCTCTCTCAACAACAACAACAACGGAGGAGAGAGGAAAAAGAGAGAGATCTCTCTCAACAACAACAACAACGGAGGAGGAGGAAAAGAGAGAGATCTCTCTCTCAACAACAACAACAACAACGGAGGAGGAGGAAAAGAGAGAGATCTCTCTCTCTCAACAACAACGGAGGAGGAGGAAAGAGAAACAACAGAGAGGAGAAAAAGAGAGAGATCTCTCTCAACAACAACAACGAACAACAACAGAGGAAAAAAGAGAGATCTCTCTCTCAACAACAACAACGAGGAGGAGGAAAAAGAGAGAGATCTCTCTCTCTCAACAACAACAGAGGAGGAGGAAAAGAGAGAGATCTCTCTCTCAACAACAACAACGGAGGAGGAAAAGAGAGAGATCTCTCTCAACAACAACAACGGAGGAGGAGGAAAAGAGAGAGAGATCTCTCTCAACAACAACAACGGAGGAGGAGGAGGAGAAAAGAGAGAGATCTCTCAACAACAACAACGGAGGAGGAGGAAAAGAGAGAGATCTCTCTCAACAACAACAACGGAGGAGGAGGAAAAAGAGAGAGAGAGATCTCTCAACAACAACGGAGAGGAGGAAAAAGAGAGAGATCTCTCTCAACAACAACAACAACAAGGAGAGGAAAAAGAGAGATCTCTCTCAACAACAACAACGAGGAGGAGGAAAAGAGAGAGAGAGATCTCTCAACAACAACAACAAGGAGGAGGAGAAAAGAGAGAGAGATCTCTCTCTCAACAACAACAACAGGAGAGAGGAAAAGAGAGAGATCTCTCTCAACAACAACAACAACAAAAGAGGAGGAAGAAGAGAGAGATCTCTCTCAACAACAACAACAACGAGAGGAGAAAGAGAGAGATCTCTCTCAACAACAACAACGAGAGAGAGAAAAAGAGAGATCTCTCTCTCAACAACAACGGAGGAGGAGGAAAAGAGAGAGATCTCTCTCAACAACAACAACGAGAGGAGGAAAAAAGAGAGATCTCTCTCTCAACAACAACAACGGAGGAGGAGGAAAAGAGAGAGATCTCTCTCTCAACAACAACAACGGAGGAGGAGGAAAAGAGAGAGATCTCTCTCAACAACAACAACGGAGGAGGAGGAAAAGAGAGAGATCTCTCTCAACAACAACAACGGAGGAGGAAAAGAGAGAGATCTCTCTCAACAACAACAACGGAGGAGGAGGAAAAGAGAGAGATCTCTCTCTCAACAACAAACAAGGAGGAAAAGAGAGAGGAACAACAAACGAGAGAGAAAAAAGAGATCTCTCTCAACAACAACAACAACAGGAGGAGAAAAGAGAGAGATCTCTCTCTCAACAACAACAACGGAGGAGGAGGAAAAGAGAGAGATCTCTCTCAACAACAACAACGACGAGGAGGAGGAAAAGAGAGATCTCTCTCAACAACAACAACGAGAGGAGGAAAAAAGAGAGAGATCTCTCTCACAACAACAACAGGAGGAGGAAAAAAGAGAGAGATCTCTCTCAACAACAACAGGAGGAGGAAAAAGAGAGAGATCTCTCTCAACAACAACAACGAGAGAGAGGAAAAAAGAGAGATCTCTCTCTCAACAACAACAACAACGAGGAGGAGGAAAAGAGAGAGATCTCTCTCAACAACAACAACGGAGAGAGAGAAAAAAGAGAGATCTCTCTCAACAACAACAACAACGGAGGAGGAAAAAGAGAGAGATCTCTCTCTCAACAACAACAACAACGGAGGAGGAGGAAAAGAGAGAGATCTCTCTCAACAACAAACAACAACAGGAGGAGGAAAAGAGAGAGATCTCTCTCAACAACAACAACAACAGGAGGAGGAAAAGAGAGAGAGATCTCTCTCAACAACAACAACAACGGAGGAGGAGGAAAAGAGAGAGATCTCTCTCAACAACAACAACGGAGGAGGAGGAAAAGAGAGAGATCTCTCTCAACAACAACAAGAGAAAAGAGAGAGATCTCTCTCAACAACAACAAGGAGGAGGAAAAAGAGAGAGATCTCTCTCAACAACAACAACGGAGGAGGAAAAAGAGAGAGATCTCTCTCTCACAACAACAACGGAGGAGGAGGAAAAGAGAGAGATCTCTCTCTCAACAACAACAACAACGAGAGAGGAAAAGAGAGAGATCTCTCTCTCAACAACAACAACGAGGAGGAGGAAAAGAGAGAGATCTCTCTCTCAACAACAACAACGAGGAGGAAAAAAAGAGAGATCTCTCTCAACAACAACAACGAGGAGGAGAAAAGAGAGAGATCTCTCTCAACAACAACAACGGAGGAGGAGGAAAAGAGAGAGATCTCTCTCAACAACAACAACGAGGAGGAGGAAAAAAGAGAGATCTCTCTCTCTCAACAACAACAACAACGGAGGAGAGAAAAAGAGAGAGATCTCTCTCTCTCAACAACAACAACGGAGGAGGAGGAAAAAGAGAGAGATCTCTCTCAACAACAGGAGGAGGAGGAAAGAGAGAGAGAGATCTCTCAACAACAACAACAAGGAGGAGGAAAAGAGAGAGATCTCTCTCTCAACAACAACAACGGAGGAGGAGGAAAAGAGAGAGATCTCTCTCAAACAACAACAACGAGGAGGAGAGAAAAGAGAGAGATCTCTCTCAACAACAACAACGGAGAGGAGGAAAAGAGAGAGATCTCTCTCAACAACAACAACAACGAGAGGAGGAAAAGAGAGAGATCTCTCTCAACAACAACAACAGGAGGAGGAAAAAGAGAGAGATCTCTCTCAACAACAACAACGGAGGAGGAAAAAAGAGAGAGATCTCTCTCAACAACAACAACAAACAACAACAGGAGGAAAAGAAGAGAGAGATCTCAACAACAACAACAACGGAGAGAGGAAAAGAGAGAGAGAGAGATCTCTCTCAACAACAAAACAAGGAGGAGGAGAGAGGAAAAGAGAGAGAGATCTCTCTCAACAACAACAACGGAGGAGGAGAGAAAAAGAGAGAGATCTCTCTCAACAACAACAACGGAGGAGGAGGAAAAGAGAGAGATCTCTCTCAACAACAACAACGGAGGAGGAGGAAAAGAGAGAGAGATCTCTCTCTCAACAACAACAACGGAGAGAGAGAAAAAGAGAGATCTCTCTCTCTCAACAACAACAACGGAGGAGGAGGAAAAAGAGAGAGAGATCTCTCAACAACAACAACAACGGAGGAGGAGGAAAAAAGAGAGAGAGAGAGAGAACAACAACAACAACAAGGAGGAAAGAGAGAGAAAAGAGAGAGATCTCTCTCAACAACAACAGGAGGAGGAGGAAAAGAGAGATCTCTCTCAACAACAACAACAACAACAGGAGGAGGAGGAAAAGAGAGAGATCTCTCTCAACAACGAGGAGGAGGAAAAGAGAGAGATCTCTCTCAACAACAACAACAACAGGAGGAGGAGGAAAAAAGGAGAGAGAGAGAGGAGAGGAAAAGAGAGAGATCTCTCTCAACAACAACAACGGAGGAGGAGGAAAAGAGAGAGATCTCTCTCTCAACAACAACAACGGAGGAGGAAAAGAGAGAGAGATCTCTCTCAACAACAACAACAAGGAGGAGGAAAAGAGAGAGAGAGATCAACAACAACAACAACAACAAGGAGGAGGAAAAAGAGAGAGAGATCTCTCAACAACAACAACGGAGGAGGAGGAAAAAAGAGAGATCTCTCTCTCAACAACAACAACAGGAGGAGGAAAAGAGAGAGATCTCTCTCAACAACAACAACGGAGGAGGAGGAGGAAAGAGAGATCTCTCTCTCTCAACAACAACAACGGAGGAGGAGGAAAAGAGAGAAAGAGAGATCTCTCTCAACAACAACAACAGGAGGAGGAAAAGAGAGAGAGAGATCTCAACAACAACAACGAGAGGAGGAAAAGAGAGAATCTCTCTCAACAACAACAACGGAGGAGGAGGAAAAAGAGAGAGAGAGAGATCTCAACAACAACAACGGAGGAGGAGGAAAAAAGAGAGAGAGAGATCTCAACAACAACAACGGAGGAGGAGGAAAAGAGAGAGATCTCTCTCAACAACAACAACAACAAGGAGGAGGAAAAGAGAGAGATCTCTCTCTCAACAACAACAACGGAGGAGGAGGAAAAAGAGAGAGATCTCTCTCAACAACAACAACGGAGGAGGAGGAGAAAAAGAGAGAGAGAGAGATCTCTCAACAACAACAAGGAGGAGGAGGAAAAGAGAGAGATCTCTCTCTCAACAACAACGGAGGAGGAGGAAAAGAGAGAGATCTCTCTCTCAACAACAACAACAACGGAGGAGGAGGAAAAGAGAGAGAGATCTCTCTCAAAACAACAACAACGAGAGGAGGAAAAGAGAGAGAGAGATCTCTCAACAACAACAACGGAGGAGGAGGAAAAGAGAGAGAGATCTCCTCAACAACAACAACGGAGGAGGAGGAAAAGAGAGAGAGAGATCTCTCTCAACAACAACAACGGAGGAGGAGGAAAAGAAAGAGATCTCTCTCAACAACAACAACGGAGGAGGAGAAAAAGAGAGAGATCTCTCTCTCAACAACAACAACAACAGGAGGAGGAAAAGAGAGAGATCTCTCTCTCAACAACAACAACAACAGGAGGAGGAAAAAGAGAGAGATCTCTCTCTCTCACAACAACAACGGAGAGAGAGAGAAGAGAGAGAGATCTCTCTCAACAACAACAACGGAGGAGAGAGAGAGATCTCTCTCTCACAACAACAACGAGAGGAGGAAAAGAGAGAGAGATCTCTCTCAAACAACAACAACGGAGGAGGAGGAAAAGAGAGAGATCTCTCTCTCAACAACAACAACGGAGAGGAGGAAAAGAGAGAGATCTCTCTCAACAACAACAACGGAGGAGGAGGAAAAGAGAGAGATCTCTCTCAACAACAACAACAACGGAGGAGGAGGAAAAAGAGAGAGATCTCTCTCAACAACAACAACGGAGGAGGAGGAAAAGAGAGAGATCTCTCTCTCACAACAACAACGGAGGAGGAGGAAAAAAGAGAGAGAGATCTCTCAACAACAACAACGGAGGAGGAGGAAAAAAGAGAGATCTCTCTCTCAACAACAACAACGGAGGAGGAGGAAAAAAGAGAGAGATCTCTCTCTCAACAACAACAACGGAGGAGGAGGAAAAGAGAGAGAGAGAGATCTCTCAACAACAACAACGGAGAGAGGAAAAGAGAGAGAGATCTCTCTCAACAACAACAACGGAGGAGGAGGAAAAGAGAGATCTCTCTCAAACAACAACAACGAGAGAGAGAGAAAAAGAGAGAGATCTCTCTCTCAACAACAACAACAACGAGGAGGAGGAAAAGAGAGAGATCTCTCTCAACAACAACAACAACGGAGGAAAGAGAGAAAGAGAGAGAACAACAACAACGGAGGAGGAGGAAAAGAGAGAGAAAGAGAGAGATCTCTCTCTCAACAACAACAACGGAGGAGGAGGAAAAGAGAGAGATCTCTCTCAACAACAACAACGGAGGAGGAAAAAGAGAGAGAGAGAGATCTCTCTCAACAACAACAACGGAGGAGGAGGAAAAGAGAGAGATCTCTCTCAACAACAACAACGGAGGAGGAGGAAAAGAGAGAGATCTCTCTCAACAACAACAACAACGAGAGAGGAGGAAAAGAGAGAGATCTCTCTCTCAACAACAACAACGGAGGAGGAGGAAAAGAGAGAGATCTCTCTCTCAACAACAACAACGGAGGAGGAGAGAAAAAAGAGAGAGATCTCTCTCAACAACAACAACGAGGAGGAGGAAAAGAGAGAGAGAGAGATCTCTCAACAACAACAACGGAGGAGGAGGAAAAAGAGAGAGATCTCTCTCAACAACAACAACGGAGGAGGAGGAAAAGAGAGAGATCTCTCTCAACAACAACAACAGGAGGAGGAGGAAAAAGAGAGAGATCTCTCTCTCTCAACAACAACAACGGAGAGGAGGAAAAAGAGAGAGATCTCTCTCTCAACAACAACAACGGAGGAGGAGGAAAAGAGAGAGATCTCTCTCTCAACAACAACAACGGAGGAGGAGGAAAAAGAGAGAGATCTCTCTCAACAACAACAACGAGGAGGAGGAAAAGAGAGAGATCTCTCTCAACAACAACAACGGAGGAGGAGGAAAAGAGAGAGATCTCTCTCAAACAACAACAACGGAGGAGGAGAAAAAGAGAGAGATCTCTCTCAACAACAACAACGGAGGAGGAGGAAAAAGAGAGAGAGATCTCTCTCAACAACAACAAACGAGAGAGGAAAAGAGAGAGAGAGATCTCTCTCAAACAACAACAACGGAGGAGGAGGAAAAGAGAGAGATCTCTCTCAACAACAACAACACAACAACAGGAAAAAAGAAAAGAGAGATCTCTCTCTCAACAACAACAACGGAGGAGGAGGAAAAGAGAGAGAGAGAGATCTCTCAACAACAACAACGGAGGAGGAGGAGGAAAAGAAGAGATCTCTCTCAACAACAACAACGGAGGAGAGAGAAAAGAGAGAGATCTCTCTCAACAACAACAACAACGGAGGAGGAGGAAAAGAGAGAGATCTCTCTCAACAACAACAACAACGGAGGAGAGAAAAAGAGAGAGATCTCTCTCTCAACAACAACAACGGAGGAGGAGGAAAAGAGAGAGAGATCTCTCTCAACAACAACAACAACGGAGGAGGAGGAAAAGAGAGAGAGATCTCTCTCTCTCAACAACAACAACGAGGAGGAGAAAAGAGAGAGATCTCTCTCAACAACAACAACAACGGAGGAGAGAGAAGAGAAGAAACAACTCTCAAAAAAAGAGAGAGATCAACAAACAACAACAAGGAGGAGGAAAAAAGAGAGATCTCTCTCTCAACAACAACAACGGAGGAGGAGGAGAGAAAAGAGAGAGATCTCTCTCTCAACAACAACAACGGAGGAGGAGGAAAAGAGAGAGATCTCTCTCAACAAACAACAACGGAGGAGGAGAAAAAGAGAGAGAGATCTCTCTCAACAACAACAACAACGAGGAGGAGGAAAAGAGAGAGATCTCTCTCAACAACAACAACGGAGGAGGAAAAGAGAGAGAGAGATCTCAACAACAACAACAGGAGGAGAGAAGAGAGAGATCTCTCTCTCTCTCAACAACAACAACGAGGAGGAGGAAAAGAGAGAGAGAGATCTCTCTCAACAACAACAACAACGAGGAGGAGGAAAAGAGAGAGATCTCTCTCAACAACAACAACAAGGAGGAGGAAAAGAGAGAGATCTCTCTCTCACAACAACAACAACAACAGGAGGAAAAAGAGAGAGATCTCTCTCAACAACAACAACGGAGAGAGGAGGAAAAGAGAGAGATCTCTCTCTCTCAACAACAACAACGGAGGAGGAGGAAAAAGAGAGATCTCTCTCAACAACAACAACGGAGGAGGAGGAAAAGAGAGAGATCTCTCTCTCAACAACAACAACAGGAGGAGGAAAAAGAGAGAGATCTCTCTCAACAACAACAAGAGAGAGAGGAAAAGAGAGATCTCTCTAACAACAACAACGGAGGAGGAGGAAAAGAGAGAGATCTCTCTCTCTCTCAACAACAACAACAGAGGAGGAGGAAAAGAGAGAGATCTCTCTCAACAACAACAACGAGAGGAGGAAAAGAGAGAGATCTCTCTCAACAACAACAACGGAGGAGGAGGAAAAGAGAGAGATCTCTCTCTCAACAACAACAACAACGGAGGAGGAGGAAAAGAGAGAGATCTCTCTCAACAACAACAACGAGGAGGAGGAAAAGAGAGAGATCTCTCTCAACAACAACAACAACGAGAGGAGGAAAAAGAGAGAGAGATCTCAACAACAACAACGGAGGAGGAGGAAAAGAGAGAGATCTCTCTCTCTCAACAACAACAAGGAGGAGGAGGAGAGAGAGATCTCTCTCAAACAACAACGAGAAAAGAGAGAGATCTCTCTCAACAACAACAACGGAGGAGGAGGAAAAAGAGAGAGATCTCTCAACAACAACAACGAGAGAGAGAGGAAAAGAGAGAGATCTGTAAAAGAAAAGAGAGAGATCTCTCTCAACAACAACAACGAACGGAGGAGGAAAAGAGAGAGATCTCTCTCTCTCAACAACAACAGGAGGAGGAGGAAAAAAGAGAGAGATCTCTCTCAACAACAACAACAACGGAGGAGGAAAAGAGAGAGAGAGAGAGAGAGCTCTCAACAACAACAACGAGAGGAGGAAAAGAGAGAGAGAGAGATCTCTCTCAAACAACAACAACGAGGAGGAGGAAAAGAGAGAGATCTCTCTCAACAACAACAACAGGAGGAGGAAAAAAGAGAGAGAGATCTCTCTCAACAACAACAACGGAGGAGGAGGAGGAAAAGAGAGATCTCTCTCTCAAGGAAAAACAACAACAACAACGGAGGAGGAGGAAAAGAGAGATCTCTCTCAACAACAACAACAAGGAGGAGGAGGAAAAGAGAGAGATCTCTCTCTCACAAACAACAACGGAGGAGGAAAAGAGAGAGAGAGAGAGAACGAGAGAAAGAAAAAGAAGATCTCTCTCAACAACAACAACGGAGGAGGAGGAAAAGAGAGAGATCTCTCTCAACAACAACAACAACGAGGAGGAGGAAAAGAGAGAGATCTCTCTCTCTCAACAACAACAACGGAGGAGGAGGAAAAGAGAGAGAGAGATCTCTCTCAACAACAACAACAAGGAGGAGGAGGAAAAGAGAGATCTCTCTCTCTCACAACAACAACAACGGAGGAGGAAAAGAGAGAGATCTCTCTCTCAACAACAACAACGGAGGAGGAAAAAAGAGAGAGATCTCTCTCTCAACAACAACAACGGAGGAGGAGGAAAAGAGAGAGATCTCTCTCAACAACAACAACAACAACGGAGGAGGAGGAAAAGAGAGAGATCTCTCTCAACAACAACAACGGAGGAGGAGGAAAAAAAGAGAGATCTCTCTCAACAACAACAACGGAGGAGGAGGAAAAGAGAGAGATCTCTCTCTCAACAACAACAACGGAGGAGGAGGAAAAGAGAGAGAGAGATCTCTCTCAACAACAACAACGGAGGAGGAGGAAAAGAGAGAGATCTCTCTCAACAACAACAACGGAGGAGGAGGAAAAGAGAGAGAGATCTCTCTCAACAACAACAACGGAGGAGGAGGAAAAAGAGAGAGATCTCTCTCAACAACAACAACGGACGAGGAGAGGAAAAAGAGAGATCTCTCTCTCAACAACAACAACGGAGAGGAGGAAAAGAGAGAGATCTCTCTCAAACAACAACGAGGAGGAGGAAAAGAGAGAGATCTCTCTCAACAACAACAACGGAGGAGGAGGAAAAGAGAGAGATCTCTCTCAACAACAACAACGGAGGAGGAGGAAAAGAGAGAGATCTCTCTCAACAACAACAAAGGAGGAGGAAAAAAGAGAGATCTCTCTCTCTCAACAACAACAAGGAGGAGGAAAAGAGAGAGATCTCTCTCTCAACAACAACAACGGAGGAGGAGGAAAAAGAGAGAGATCTCTCTCTCAAACAACAACAACGGAGGAGGAGGAAAAAGAGAGAGAGATCAACAACAACAACGGAGGAGGAGGAAAAGAGAGAGAGATCTCTCTCAACAACAACAACGGAGGAGGAGGAAAAGAGAGAGATCTCTCTCAACAACAACAACAACAACGGAGGAGGAGGAAAAGAGAGAGAAAAGAGAGAGATCTCTCAACAACAACAACAACGGAGGAGGAGAAAAAGAGAGAGATCTCTCTCAACAACAACAACGGAGGAGGAGGAAAAAGAGAGAGAGATCTCTCTCAACAACAACAACAGGAGGAGGAGAAAAGAGAGATCTCTCTCTCAACAACAACAACGAGAGGAGAGGAAAAGAGAGAGATCTCTCTCAACAACAACAACGAGGAGAGGAAAAGAGAGAGAGAGATCTCTCTCACAACAACAACGGAGGAGGAGGAAAAAAGAGAGAGAGATCTCTCTCAACAACAACAACGGAGGAGGAGGAAAAAAGAGAGATCTCTCTCTCAACAACAACAACGGAGGAGGAGGAAAAGAGAGAGAGATCTCTCAACAACAACAACAACGGAGGAGAGAAAAGAGAGAGATCTCTCTCAAACAACAACAACGGAGGAGGAGGAAAAGAGAGAGAGATCTCTCTCAACAACAACAACAACGAGGAGGAGGAAAAGAGAGAGATCTCTCTCAACAACAACAACAACGGAGGAGGAGGAAAAGAGAGAGAGAGAGATCTCTCAACAACAACAACAACGGAGGAGGAGGAAAAAAGAGAGATCTCTCTCTCAACAACAACAACGGAGGAGGAGGAAAAAAGAGAGATCTCTCTCTCTCTCAACAACAACGGAGGAGGAGGAAAAGAGAGAGATCTCTCTCTCAACAACAACAACAACGAGGAGGAGGAAAAGAGAGAGATCTCTCTCAACAACAACAACGGAGGAGGAGGAGGAAAAAGAGAGATCTCTCTCTCAACAACAACAACGGAGGAGGAGGAAAAGAGAGAGAAAGAGAGAGATCTCTCAACAACAACAACAGGAGGAGGAAAAAGAGAGATCTCTCTCAAACAACAACAACGGAGGAGGAGGAAAAAAGAGAGAGATCTCTCTCTCAACAACAACAACGGAGGAGGAGGAAAAAGAGAGATCTCTCTCAACAACAACAACGGAGGAGGAGGAAAAGAGAGAGATCTCTCTCAACAACAACAACAACGGAGGAGGAGGAAAAAGAGAGAGATCTCTCTCAACAACAACAACGGAGAGGAGGAAAAAGAGAGAGATCTCTCTCTCAACAACAACAACGGAGGAGGAGGAAAAGAGAGAGATCTCTCTCTCTCAACAACAACAACGGAGGAGGAGGAAAAAGAGAGAGATCTCTCTCAACAACAACAACGGAGGAGGAGGAAAAGAGAGAGATCTCTCTCAACAACAACAACAACAGGAGGAGGAAAAGAGAGAGATCTCTCTCAACAACAACAACAACGGAGGAGGAAAAAGAGAGAGATCTCTCTCAACAACAACAACGGAGGAGGAGGAAAAGAGAGAGATCTCTCTCTCAACAACAACAACGGAGGAGGAGGAAAAGAGAGAGAGAGAGAGAGAGAGATCAACAACAACAACGGAGGAGGAGGAAAAGAGAGAGAGAGATCTCTCTCTCTCACAACAACAACGGAGGAGGAAAAGAGAGAGAGATCTCTCTCTCAACAACAACAACAACGGAGGAGAGAGAAAAGAGAGAGAGATCTCTCTCTCAACAACAACAACGGAGGAGGAGGAAAAGAGAGAGATCTCTCTCAACAACAACAACGGAGGAGGAGGAAAAAGAGAGATCTCTCTCTCTCACAACAACAACGGAGGAGGAGGAAAAAAGAGAGAGATCTCTCTCAACAACAACAACGGAGGAGGAGGAAAAGAGAGAGATCTCTCTCTCAACAACAACAACGGAGGAGGAAAAAGAGAGAGATCTCTCTCACAAACAACAACGGAGGAGGAGGAAAAAGAGAGAGATCTCTCTCAAACAACAACAACGGAGGAGGAGGAAAAGAGAGAGATCTCTCTCTCAACAACAACAACGGAGGAGGAGAGGAAAAAGAGAGATCTCTCTCTCTCAACAACAACAACAACGGAGAGAGGAGGAAAAAGAGAGATCTCTCTCTCAACAACAACAACGGAGGAGGAGAGAAAAAAGAGAGAGATCTCTCTCAACAACAACAACGGAGGAGGAGGAAAAGAGAGAGATCTCTCTCTCAACAACAACAACGGAGGAGGAGGAAAAGAGAGAGATCTCTCTCTCAACAACAACAACAACGGAGGAGGAGGAAAAGAGAGAGAGAGATCTCTCTCTCAACAACAACAACGGAGGAGGAGGAAAAGAGAGAGAGATCTCTCTCAACAACAACAACAACAGGAGGAGAGAAAAGAGAGAGAGAGATCTCTCTCAACAACAACAACAAGGAGAGGAGAGAAAGAGAGAGATCTCTCTCAACAAACAACAACGGAGGAGGAGGAAAAAGAGAGAGATCTCTCTCAACAACAACAACGGAGGAGGAGGAAAAGAGAGAGATCTCTCTCAACAACAACAACGGAGGAGGAGGAAAAGAGAGATCTCTCTCAACAACAACAACGAGAGAGAGATCTCTCTCAACAACAACAACGGAGAGAGGAGGAAAAGAGAGAGATCTCTCTCAACAACAACAACGGAGAGGAGAGAGATCTCTCTCAACAACAACAACAACGGAGGAAAAGAGAGAGATCTCTCAACAACAACAACAAGAGAGGAGGAAAAGAGAGAGAACAACAACAACGAGAGAGAGAGATCTCTCTCAACAACAACAACGGAGGAGGAGGAAAAGAGAGAGATCTCTCTCAACAACAACAACGGAGGAGAGAGAAAAGAGAGAGATCTCTCTCAACAACAACAACGGAGGAGGAGGAAAAGAGAGAGATCTCTCTCTCAACAACAACAACAAGGAGGAGGAAAAAGAGAGAGATCTCTCTCAACAACAACAACGGAGGAGGAGGAAAAGAGAGAGATCTCTCTCAACAACAACAACAACGGAGGAGGAGGAAAAGAGAGAGATCTCTCTCAACAACAACAACGGAGGAGGAGGAAAAGAGAGAGATCTCTCTCTCAACAACAACAACAACGAGAGGAGGAAAAGAGAGAGATCTCTCTCAACAACAACAACGGAGGAGGAGGAAAAGAGAGAGATCTCTCTCAACAACAACAACAACGGAGGAGGAGGAAAAAGAAGAGATCTCTCTCAACAACAACAACAACGGAGGAGGAGGAAAAGAGAGAGAGAGAGATCTCTCAACAACAACAACGGAGGAGGAAAAAGAGAGAGAGATCTCTCTCAACAACAACAACAACGGAGGAGGAGGAAAAGAGAGAGATCTCTCTCAACAACAACAACAACAACGGAGGAGGAGGAAAAGAGAGAGATCTCTCTCAACAACAACAACAACAACGAGGAGGAGGAAAAAGAGAGATCTCTCTCAACAACAACAACAACGAGGAGGAGGAAAAAGAGAGAGAGATCTCTCTCAACAACAACAACAACGAGGAGGAGGAAAAGAGAGAGAGAGATCTCTCTCAACAACAACAACGGAGGAGGAGGAAAAGAGAGAGATCTCTCTCAAAAGAGAGAGATCAACAACAACGGAGGAGGAGGAAAAGAGAGAGATCTCTCTCTCAACAACAACAACGGAGGAGGAAAAAGAGAGAGATCTCTCTCAACAACAACAACAACGAGGAGGAGGAAAAGAGAGAGATCTCTCTCAACAACAAGAGAGAGATCTCTCAACAACAACAACAACGGAGGAGGAGGAAAAGAGAGAGAGATCTCTCTCAACAACAACAACGGAGGAGGAGGAAAAAGAGAGAGATCTCTCTCAACAACAACAACGGAGGAGGAGGAAAAAGAGAGAGAGATCTCTCTCAACAACAACAACGAGGAGGAGGAAAAGAGAGAGATCTCTCTCAACAACAACAACAACGGAGGAGGAAAAAAAGAGAGAGATCTCTCTCTCAACAACAACAACGGAGGAGGAGGAAAAGAGAGAGATCTCTCTCTCAAACAACAACGGAGGAGGAGGAGAAAAGAGAGAGAGATCTCTCTCAACAACAACAACGGGAGGAGGAAAAAAGAGAGATCTCTCTCAACAACAACAACAGGAGGAGGAGGAAAAGAGAGAGATCTCTCTCAACAACAACAACAAAAACAAGAGATCTCTCTCAGGAGGAGAGAAAAGAGAGAGATCTCTCTCAACAACAACAACGGAGGAGGAAAAGAAAAGAGAGAGAGATCTCTCTCAACAACAACAACAACGGAGGAGGAGAAAAAAAGAGAGAGATCTCTCTCTCAACAACAACAACGAGGAGGAGGAAAAAGAGAGAGATCTCTCTCAACAACAACAACGGAGGAGGAGGAAAAGAGAGAGATCTCTCTCTCAACAACAACAGGAGGAGGAAAAGAGAGAGAGAGATCTCTCTCTCAACAACAACGGAGGAGGAGGAAAAAGAGAGATCTCTCTCTCAAACAACAACAACAGAGGAGGAAAAGAGAGAGAGATCTCAACAACAACAACAACAGGAGGAGGAAAAAGAGAGAGAGATCTCTCAACAACAACAACAACGGAGGAGGAGGAAAAGAGAGAGATCTCTCTCAACAACAACAACGGAGGAGGAGGAAAAAAGAGAGAGATCTCTCTCAACAACAACAACAACAGGAGGAGGAAAAAAGAGAGAGATCTCTCTCTCAACAACAACAACGGAGGAGGAGGAAAAAGAGAGATCTCTCTCAACAACAACAACGGAGGAGGAGGAAAAAGAGAGATCTCTCTCAACAACAACAACAACGGAGGAGGAAAAGAGAGAGATCTCTCTCAACAACAACAACGGAGGAGGAGGAGGAAAAAGAGAGAGATCTCTCTCAACAACAACAACAACAACAGGAGGAGGAGGAAAAGAGAGAGAGAGATCTCTCTCAACAACAACAACAGGAGGAGAGAAAAGAGAGAGAGATCTCACAACAACAACAACGGAGGAGGAGGAAAAGAGAGAGATCTCTCTCAAACAACAACAGAAAAAAAGAGAGATCTCTCTCAACAACAACAACGGAGAGAGGAGGAAAAGAGAGATCTCTCTCAACAACAACAGGAGGAGGAAAAAGAGAGATCTCTCTCAACAACAACAACAAGGAGGAGGAGAGAAAAGAGAGAGATCTCTCTCTCAACAACAACAACGGAGGAGGAGGAAAAAGAGAGATCTCTCAAACAACAACAACGAGAGGAGGAAAAAAGAGAGAGATCTCTCTCAACAACAACAACGGAGGAGAGAAAAGAGAGAGAGAGAGAACAACAACAACGAGAGGAGGAGAAAAGAGAGAGAGATCTCTCTCAACAACAACAACGGAGGAGGAGGAAAAAGAGAGATCTCTCTCTCAACAACAACAACGGAGGAGGAAAAGAGAGAGATCTCTCTCTCAAACAACAACAACAGGAGGAGGAAAAGAGAGAGAGATCTCTCTCAACAACAACAACGGAGGAGGAGGAAAAAGAGAGAGATCTCTCTCAACAACAACACACAGGAGGAGGAGGAAAAGAGAGAGAGAGAGATCTCTCAACAACAACAACGGAGGAGGAGGAAAAAGAGAGAGAGAGATCTCAACAACAACAACAAGGAGGAGAAAAAGAGAGATCTCTCTCAACAACAACAACGGAGGAGGAGGAAAAGAGAGAGATCTCTCTCCAACAACAACAACAACGGAGGAGAGGAAAAGAGAGAGATCTCTCTCAACAACAACAACGGAGGAGGAGGAAAAGAGAGAGAGATCTCTCTCAACAACAACAACGGAGGAGGAGGAAAAAGAGAGAGATCTCTCTCAACAACAACAACGGAGGAGGAGGAAAAAGAGAGAGATCTCTCTCAAACAACAACAACGGAGGAGGAGGAAAAGAGAGAGAGATCTCTCTCAACAACAACAACGGAGGAGAGAGGAAAAAAGAGAGATCTCTCTCAACAACAACAACAACGGGAGGAGGAAAAGAGAGAGATCTCTCTCTCAACAACAACAACGGAGGAGGAGGAAAAAGAGAGAGATCTCTCTCAACAACAACAACGGAGGAGGAGGAAAAGAGAGAGAGAGATCTCTCTCAACAACAACAACAACAGGAGGAGGAGAAAAGAGAGAGATCTCTCTCAACAACAAACGGAGGAGGAGGAAAAGAGAGAGAGATCTCTCTCTCAACAACAACAACAACGAGAGGAGGAAAAGAGAGAGAGAGAAACAACAACAACAACAAGGAGAGAGGAAAAAGAGAGAGAGATCTCTCTCAACAACAACAACAACGGAGGAGGAGGAAAAGAGAGAGAGAAAAGAGAGAGATCTCTCAACAACAACAACGGAGGAGGAGGAAAAAAGAGAGAGAGATCTCTCTCAACAAACAACAACAACGGAGGAGGAGGAAAAGAGAGAGAAAAGAGAGAGAGATCTCAACAACAACAACGGAGGAGGAGGAAAAGAAAAGAGAGAGATCTCTCTCAAACAACAACAACGGAGGAGGAGGAAAAGAGAGAGATCTCTCTCAACAACAACAACGGAGGAGGAGGAAAAGAGAGAGATCTCTCTCAACAACAACAACGGAGGAGGAGGAAAAGAGAGAGAGAGAGATCTCTCAACAACAACAACAACAACGAGGAGGAGGAAAAGAGAGAGATCTCTCTCAACAACAACAACGGAGGAGGAGGAAAAAAAGAGAGATCTCTCTCTCAACAACAACAACAACGGAGGAGGAGGAAAAGAGAGAGATCTCTCTCAACAACAACAACGGAGGAGGAGGAAAAAGAGAGAGATCTCTCTCAACAACAACAACGGAGGAGGAGGAAAAGAGAGAGATCTCTCTCAACAACAACAACGGAGGAGGAGGAAAAGAGAGAGATCTCTCTCAACAACAACAACAACGGAGGAGGAGGAAAAGAGAGAGATCTCTCTCTCAACAACAACGGAGGAGGAGGAGGAAAAGAGAGAGATCTCTCTCTCAACAACAACAACAACGGAGGAGGAGGAAAAGAGAGAGATCTCTCTCAACAACAACAACAACGGAGAGAGGAAAAGAGAGAGAGATCTCTCTCTCAACAACAACAACGGGAGGAGGAGGAAAAGAGAGAGATCTCTCTCTCAACAACAACAACGGAGGAGGAGGAGGAGAGGAGGAGAGAGAGAGATCTCTCTCAACAACAACAACGGAGGAGGAGGAAAAGAGAGATCTCTCTCTCTCAACAACAACAACGGAGGAGGAGGAAAAGAGAGAGAGAGATCTCTCTCAACAACAACAACGGAGGAGGAGGAAAAGAGAGAGATCTCTCTCTCTCAACAAACAACAACGGAGGAGGAAAAAAGAGAGAGATCTCTCTCTCAACAACAACAACGGAGGAGGAGGAAAAGAGAGAGAGATCTCTCTCAACAACAACAACGGAGGAGGAGGAAAAGAGAGAGAGATCTCTCTCAACAACAACAACGGAGGAGGAGGAAAAGAGAGAGAGATCTCTCTCTCAACAACAACAACGGAGGAGGAGGAAAAGAGAGAGATCTCTCTCAACAACAAACAACGGAGGAGGAGGAAAAGAGAGAGATCTCTCTCAACAACAACAACAACAACGAGGAGGAGGAAAAGAGAGAGATCTCTCTCAACAACAACAACAACGGAGGAGGAGGAAAAGAGAGAGATCTCTCTCTCTCAACAACAACAACGGAGGAGGAGGAGAAAGAGAGAGAGAGAGAGATCTCTCTCAACACAACAACGGAGGAGGAGGAAAAGAGAGAGATCTCTCTCTCAACAACAACAACAACGGGAGGAGGAAAAAGAGAGAGATCTCTCTCAACAACAACAAACGGAGGAGGAGGAAAAGAGAGAGATCTCTCTCTCAACAACAACAACGGAGGAGGAAAAAGAGAGATCTCTCTCTCAACAACAACAACGGAGGAGGAAAAGAGAGAGAGATCTCTCTCAACAACAACAACGAGAGGAGAGAGGAAAAGAGAGAGATCTCTCTCAACAAACAACAACGGAGGAGGAGGAAAAGAGAGAGAGATCTCTCTCAACAACAACAACGAGGAGGAGGAAAAAGAGATCTCTCTCTCTCAACAACAACAACGGAGGAGGAGGAAAAGAGAGAGATCTCTCTCTCAACAACAACAACGGAGGAGGAGGAAAAGAGAGAGATCTCTCTCTCTCAACAACAACGGAGGAGGAGGAAAAAGAGAGAGAGATCTCTCTCTCAACAACAACAACGGAGGAGAGGAAAAGAGAGAGAGATCTCTCAACAACAACAACAACGGAGGAGGAGGAAAAGAGAGATCTCTCTCAACAACAACAACGGAGGAGGAGGAAAAAGAGAGAGATCTCTCTCTCAACAACAACAACGGAGGAGGAGGAAAAAAGAGATCTCTCTCTCAACAACAACAACAACGGAGGAGGAAAAAAGAGAGAGAGAGAGATCTCAACAACAACAACAACGGAGGAGGAGGAAAAGAGAGAGATCTCTCTCTCTCAACAACAACGGAGGAGGAGGAAAAAGAGAGAGATCTCTCTCAACAACAACAACGGAGGAGGAGGAGGAGAAAGAGAGAGAGAGAGCTCAACAACAACAACAACGGAGGAGGAGGAAAAGAGAGAGATCTCTCTCAACAACAACAACGGGAGGAGGAGGAAAAGAGAGAGAGATCTCTCTCTCAACAACAACAACGAGAGGAGGAGGAAAAGAGAGAGATCTCTCTCTCAACAACAACAACAACGAGAGGAGGAAAAGAGAGAGATCTCTCTCAACAACAACAACAACAAAGAGAGAGAAAAAAACGGAGAGAGAGAGATCTCTCTCAACAACAACAACGGAGGAGGAGGAAAAAAGAGAGAGATCTCTCTCAACAACAACAACAACGGAGGAGGAGGAAAAGAGAGAGATCTCTCTCAACAACAACAACGGAGGAGGAGGAAAAGAGAGAGATCTCTCTCTCAACAACAACAACGGAGGAGGAGGAAAAGAGAGAGATCTCTCTCTCAACAACAACAACAACGGAGGAGGAGGAAAAGAGAGAGATCTCTCTCTCAACAACAACAACGGAGGAGGAGGAGGAAAAAAGAGAGAGATCTCTCTCAACAACAACAACGAAGGAGGAGGAAAAGAGAGAGAGATCTCTCTCAACAACAACAACGGAGGAGGAGGAAAAAGAGAGAGAGAGATCTCTCTCTCAACAACAACAACGGAGGAGGAGGAAAAGAGAGAGATCTCTCTCTCAACAACAACAACAAGGAGGAGGAAGGAAAAAGAGAGAGATCTCTCTCTCAACAACAACAACGGAGGAGGAGGAAAAGAGAGAGATCTCTCTCTCAACAACAACAACGGAGGAGGAGGAAAAGAGAGAGATCTCTCTCTCAACAACAACAACGGAGGAGGAGGAGGAGGAAAAAGAGAGATCTCTCTCTCTCAACAACAACGGAGGAGGAGGAAAAGAGAGAGATCTCTCTCAACAACAACAACGGAGGAGGAGGAAAAGAGAGAGATCTCTCTCTCAACAACAACAACGGAGGAGGAGAAAAGAGAGAGATCTCTCTCAACAACAACAACGGAGGAGGAGGAGGAAAGAGAGAGATCTCTCTCTCAACAACAACAACAACGGAGGAGGAAAAAGAGAGAGAGAGAGATCTCTCTCAACAACAACAACGGAGGAGGAGGAAAAAGAGAGAGATCTCTCTCAACAACAACAACAACGGGAGGAGGAGGAAAAGAGAGAGATCTCTCTCTCAACAACAACAACGGAGGAGGAGGAAAAGAGAGAGAGATCTCTCTCAAACAACAACAACGGAGGAGGAGGAAAAGAGAGAGATCTCTCTCAACACAACAACAACGGAGGAGGAGGAAAAGAGAGAGATCTCTCTCAACAACAACAACGGAGGAGGAGGAAAAGAGAGAGATCTCTCTCTCACAACAACAACGGAGGAGGAGGAAAAGAGAGAGATCTCTCTCAACAACAACAACGGAGGAGGAGAAAAAGAGAGAGATCTCTCTCTCAACAACAACAACGGAGGAGGAGGAAAAGAGAGAGATCTCTCTCTCAACAACAACAACGGAGGAGGAGGAGGAAAAAGAGAGATCTCTCTCTCAAACAACAACAACAGAGGAGGAGATCTCTCTCAAAAAGAGAGAGAGAGAGAGATCTCTCAACAACAACAACGGAGGAGGAGGAAAAGAGAGAGAGAGAGAGAGAGAGAGATCTCTCTCAACAACAACAACGGAGGAGGAGAGAAAAGAAACAGAGAGGAGAGAAAAGAGAGAGAGAGAACAACAACAACAACAAGGAGGAGGAGAAAAAAGAGAGAGATCTCTCTAACAACAACAACGGAGGAGGAGGAAAAGAGAGAGAGATCTCTCTCTCAAACAACAACAACGGAGGAGGAGGAAAAAAGAGAGAGATCTCTCTCAACAACAACAACAACGGAGGAGGAAAAAGAGAGAGATCTCTCTCTCAACAACAACAACGAGGAGGAGGAAAAAAGAGAGAGATCTCTCTCAACAACAACAACGGAGGAGGAGGAAAAGAGAGAGATCTCTCTCTCAACAACAACAACGGAGGAGGAGGAAAAGAGAGAGAGATCTCTCTCAAACAACAACAAGGAGGAGGAAAAGAGAGAGAGAGAGAGAGAGAGATCTCAACAACAACAACGGAGGAGGAGGAAAAGAGAGAGATCTCTCTCAACAACAACAACGGAGGAGGAGGAAAAGAGAGAGAGATCTCTCTCTCAACAACAACAACGGGAGGAGGAGAAAAGAGAGAGATCTCTCTCAACAAACAACAACGGAGGAGGAGGAAAAGAGAGAGAGATCTCTCTCAACAACAACAACGGAGGAGGAGGAAAAAAGAGAGATCTCTCTCAACAACAACAACGGAGGAGGAGGAAAAGAGAGAGATCTCTCTCTCAACAACAACAACGGAGGAGGAGGAAAAGAGAGAGATCTCTCTCTCAACAACAACAACGGAGGAGGAGGAAAAAAGAGAGAGATCTCTCTCTCAACAACAACAACGGAGGAGGAGGAAAAGAGAGAGAGAGAGATCTCTCTCAACAACAACAACGGAGGAGGAGGAAAAGAGAGAGATCTCTCTCTCAACAACAACAACGGAGGAGGAGGAAAAGAGAGAGATCTCTCTCTCAACAACAACAACGGAGGAGGAGAAAGAGAGAGAGATCTCTCTCAACAACAACAACGGAGGAGGAGGAAAAGAGAGAGATCTCTCTCAACAACAACAACGGAGGAGGAGGAAAAGAGAGAGAGAGAGAGATCTCTCAACAACAACAACAACGGAGGAGGAAAAAAGAGAGATCTCTCTCTCAACAACAACAACGGAGGAGGAGGAAAAGAGAGAGATCTCTCTCAACAACAACAGGAGGAGGAAAAGAGAGAGAGATCTCTCTCTCAACAACAACAACGGAGGAGGAGGAAAAGAGAGAGATCTCTCTCTCAACAACAACAACGGAGGAGGAGGAAAAGAGAGAGATCTCTCTCTCAACAACAACAACGGAGGAGGAGGAAAAGAGAGAGATCTCTCTCAAAACAACAACAACGGAGAGAGGAAAAAAGAGAGAGATCTCTCTCAACAACAACAACAACGGAGGAGGAGGAAAAGAGAGAGAGATCTCTCTCAACAACAACAACAACGGAGGAGGAGGAAAAGAGAGAGATCTCTCTCTCTCAACAACAACAACGAGGAGGAGGAAAAGAGAGAGATCTCTCTCTCAACAACAACAACGGAGGAGGAGGAAAAGAGAGAGAGAGAGATCTCTCTCAACAACAACAACGGAGGAGGAGGAAAAGAGAGAGAGAGATCTCTCTCAACAACAACAACGGAGGAGAGGAAAAAGAGAGAGACTCTCTCAACAACAACAACGGAGGAGGAGGAAAAGAGAGAGATCTCTCTCAACAACAACAACAACGGAGGAGGAGGAAAAGAGAGAGATCTCTCTCTCAACAACAACAACGGAGGAGGAGGAAAAGAGAGAGAGATCTCTCTCTCAACAACAACAACGGAGGAGGAGGAAAAGAGAGAGATCTCTCTCAACAACAACAACGGAGGAGGAGGAAAAAGAGAGAGATCTCTCTCTCTCAACAACAACGGAACGGAGGAGGAGGAAAAGAGAGAGAGAGATCTCTCTCAACAACAACAACGGAGGAGGAGGAAAAGAGAGAGATCTCTCTCTCAACAACAACAACGGAGGAGGAGGAAAAGAGAGAGATCTCTCTCTCAACAACAACAACAACGGAGGAGGAGAAAAGAGAGAGATCTCTCTCTCAACAACAACAACGGAGGAGGAGGAAAAGAGAGAGATCTCTCTCTCAACAACAACAACGGAGGAGGAGGAAAAGAGAGAGAGAGAGAGATTCTCTCAACAACAACAACGGAGGAGGAGGAAAAGAGAGAGATCTCTCTCTCAACAACAACAACAACAAGGAGGAGGAGGAAAGAGAGAGATCTCTCTCAACAACAACAACAAGGAGGAGGAAAAAAGAGAGAGATCTCTCTCTCAACAACAACAACGGAGGAGGAGGAAAAGAGAGAGATCTCTCTCTCAACAACAACAACGGAGGAGGAGGAAAAAAGAGAGAGATCTCTCTCTCAACAACAACAACGAGAGGAGGAGGAAAAGAGAGAGAGAGAGATCTCTCAACAACAACAACGAGGAGGAGGAAAAGAGAGAGATCTCTCTCTCAACAACAACAAGAGGAGGAGGAAAGAGAGAGAGATCTCTCTCAACAACAACAACGGAGGAGGAGGAAAAGAGAGAGATCTCTCTCAAACAACAACAACGGAGGAGGAGGAAAAGAGAGAGAGAGAAAAGAGAGAGATCTCTCTCAACAACAACAACGGAGGAGGAGGAGGAAAAGAGAGAGACTCTCAACAACAACAACGGAGGAGGAGGAAAAGAGAGAGATCTCTCTCTCAACACAACAAACGGAGGAGGAGGAAAAGAGAGAGATCTCTCTCTCTCTCAACAACAACAACGGAGGAGGAGGAAAAAAAGAGAGAGATCTCTCTCAACAACAACAACAACAACGGAGGAGGAGGAAAAGAGAGAGATCTCTCTCAACAACAACAACGGAGGAGGGAGGAAAAGAGAGAGAATCTCTCTCAACAACAACAACGGAGGAGGAGGAAAAGAGAGAGAGAGAGATCTCTCAACAACAACAACGGAGGAGGAGGAAAAGAGAGAGATCTCTCTCAACAACAACAACGGAGGAGGAGGAAAAAGAGAGATCTCTCTCAACAACAACAACGAGGAGGAGGAGGAAAAGAGAGAGAGAACTCTCAACAACAACAACGGAGGAGGAGGAAAAGAGAGAGATCTCTCTCTCAACAACAACAACAACGGAGGAGGAGGAAAAAACTCTCTCTCTCTCAACAACAACAACAACAACAACGAGAGGAGGAAAAGAGAGAGATCTCTCTCTCAACAACAACAACAACGGAGGAGGAGGAAAAGAGAGAGATCTCTCTCAACAACAACAACGGAGGAGGAGGAAAGAGAGAAAACAACAACAACGGAGGAGAAAAGAGAGAGATCTCTCTCAACAACAACAACAACGGAGGAGGAGGAAAAGAGAGAGATCTCTCTCAAACAACAACAACGGAGGAGGAGGAAAAGAGAGAGATCTCTCTCAACAACAACAACGGAGGAGGAGAAAAAGAGAGAGATCTCTCTCAACAACAACAACGGAGGAGGAGGAAAAGAGAGAGATCTCTCTCTCAACAACAACAACGGAGGAGGAGGAAAAAGAGAGAGAGATCTCTCTCAACAACAACAACGGAGGAGGAGGAAAAAGAGAGAGATCTCTCTCAACAACAACAACAACGGAGGAGGAGGAAAAGAGAGAGATCTCTCTCTCAACAACAACAACAACAACGGAGGAGGAGGAAAAGAGAGAGATCTCTCTCAACAACAACAACAAGGAGGAGGAGGAGGAAAGAGAGAGAGATCTCTCTCTCAACAACAACAACGGAGGAGGAGGAAAAGAGAGAGAGATCTCTCTCAACAACAACAACGGGAGGAGGAAACGGAGAAGAGAGGAGGAGAGAGGAAAAAGAGAGAGATCTCTCTCAACAACAACAACGGAGGAGGAGGAAAAGAGAGAGATCTCTCTCAACAACAACAACAACGGAGGAGGAGGAAAAGAGAGAGATCTCTCTCAACAACAACAACGGAGGAGGAAAAGAGAAGAGAGAGAGAGATCTCTCTCAACAACAACAACAACGAGGAGGAGGAAAAGAGAGAGATCTCTCTCAACAACAACAACAACGGAGGAGGAGGAAAAGAGAGAGATCTCTCTCTCAACAACAACGGAGGAGGAGGAAAAAGAGAGAGATCTCTCTCTCAACAACAACAACGGAACGAGAGGAAAAGAGAGAGATCTCTCTCAACAAACAACAACGGAGAGGAGAAAAGAGAGAGATCTCTCTCAACAAACAACAACAACGGAGGAGGAGGAAAAGAGAGAGAGAGATCTCTCTCAACAACAACAACAACGGAGGAGGAGGAAAAGAGAGAGATCTCTCTCAACAACAACAACGAGGAGGAGGAGGAGGAAAAGAGAGATCTCTCTCTCAACAACAACAACGGAGGAGGAGGAAAAGAGAGAGAGATCTCTCTCAACAACAACAACGGAGGAGGAGAAAAGAGAGAGATCTCTCTCAACAACAACAACGAGAGGAGGAAAAAGAGAGAGATCTCTCTCAACAACAACAACAACGAGGAGGAGAAAAAGAGAGAGATCTCTCTCTCACAACAACAACGGAACGGAGGAGGAAAAGAGAGAGAGAGATCTCTCAACAACAACAACAACGGAGGAGGAGGAAAAAGAGAGAGATCTCTCTCAACAACAACAACGGAGGAGGAGGAAAAAAGAGAGATCTCTCTCAACAACAACAACAACGGACGAGGAGGAAAAAAGAGAGAGATCTCTCTCTCACAACAACAACAACGGAGGAGGAGGAAAAGAGAGAGATCTCTCTCTCAACAACAACAAGGAGGAGGAGGAAAAGAGAGATCTCTCTCTCAACAACAACAACGGAGGAGGAGGAAAAGAGAGAGATCTCTCTCAACAACAACAACAACGGAGGAGAGAAAAGAGAGAGAGATCTCTCTCTCAACAACAACAACGGAGGAGGAGGAAAAGAGAGAGAGAAGAGAGAGATCTCTCTCAACAACAACAACGGAGGAGGAGGAAAAAAAGAGAGAGATCTCTCTCTCTCAACAACAACAACGGAGGAGGAGAAAAAAGAGAGAGATCTCTCTCAACAACAACAACGAGGAGGAGGAAAAGAGAGAGATCTCTCTCTCTCAACAACAACAACGGAGGAGGAGGAAAAGAGAGAGATCTCTCTCTCTCAACAACAACAACAACGGAGGAGGAGGAAAAGAGAGAGATCTCTCTCAACAACAACAACGGAGGAGGAGGAAAAAAGAGAGAATCTCTCTCAACAACAACAACGGAGGAGGAGAAAAGAGAGAGAGAGAATCTCTCTCAACAACAACAACGGGAGGAGGAGGAAAAGAGAGAGAGAGAATCTCTCTCAACAACAACAACGGAGGAGGAGGAAAAGAGAGAGATCTCTCTCTCTCAACAACAACAACGGAGGAGGAGGAAAAAAGAGAGATCTCTCTCTCTCAACAACAACAACGGAGGAGGAGGAAAAGAGAGAGATCTCTCTCTCAACAACAACAACGGAGGAGGAGGAAAAGAGAGAGATCTCTCTCAACAACAACAACAACGGAGGAGGAGGAAAAAGAGAGAGAGAACAACAAAACGGAGAGAGAAAAGAGAGAGATCTCTCAACAACAACAACAACGGAGGAGGAGAAAAGAGAGAGATCTCTCTCTCAACAACAACAACGGAGGAGGAGGAGAAGAGAGAAGAGAGATCTCTCTCTCAACAACAACAACAACGAGGAGGAGGAAAAGAGAGAGATCTCTCTCAACAACAACAAACGAGAGAAAAAAGAGAGATCTCTCTCAACAACAACAACGGAGGAGGAGGAAAAAGAGAGAGATCTCTCTCAACAACAACACAACAGAGGAAAAAGAGAACAACACAACAACGGAGAGGAGGAAAAGAGAGAGATCTCTCAACTCAACAACAACAACGGAGGAGGAAAAAAGAGAGAGATCTCTCTCTCAACAACAACAACGGAGGAGGAAAAAGAAGAGATCTCTCTCAACAACAACAACGGAGGAGGAGGAAAAGAGAGATCTCTCTCAACAACAACAACAAGGAGGAGGAAAAACAAGAGAGAGATCTCTCTCTCTCAACAACAACAACGGAGGAGGAGGAAAAGAGAGAGATCTCTCTCTCAACAACAACAACAACGGAGGAGGAGGAAAAGAGAGAGATCTCTCTCAACAACAACAACGGAGGAGGAGGAAAAAGAGAGATCTCTCTCTCTCAAACAACAACAACGGAGGAGGAGGAAAAGAGAGAGATCTCTCTCTCAACAACAACAACGGAGGAGGAGGAGAAAAGAGAGAGATCTCTCTCAACAACAACAACAACGGAGGAGGAGGAAAAGAGAGAGAGAGAGATCTCTCAACAACAACAACGGAGGAGGAGGAAAAAGAGAGAGATCTCTCTCAACAACAACAACGGAGGAGGAGGAAAAAAGAGAGATCTCTCTCTCAACAACAACAACGGAGGAGGAGGAAAAGAGAGAGATCTCTCTCAAACAACAACAACGGAGGAGGAGGAAAAGAGAGAGATCTCTCTCTCAACAACAACAACGAGGAGGAGGAAAAGAAAGAGATCTCTCTCTCAACAACAACAACAACGGAGGAGGAGGAAAAGAGAGAGATCTCTCTCAACAACAACAACAAGGAGGAGGAGAAAAGAGAGAGAATCTCTCTCTCAACAACAACAACGGAGGAGGAGGAAAAGAGAGAGATCTCTCTCTCAACAACAACAACGGAGGAGGAGGAAAAGAGAGAGAGATCTCTCTCAACAACAACAACGGAGGAGGAGGAAAAAGAGAGAGATCTCTCTCAACAACAACAACGGGAGGAGGAGGAAAAGAGAGAGAGATCTCTCTCAACAACAACAACAACGGAGGAGGAGGAAAAGAGAGAAAAGATCTCTCTCAAACAACAACAACGGAGGAGGAGGAAAAGAGAGAGATCTCTCTCAAACAACAACAACGGAGGAGGAGGAAAAAGAGAGAGATCTCTCTCAACAACAACAACGGAGGAGGAGAAAAGAGAGAGATCTCTCTCAACAACAACAACAACGGAGGAGGAGGAAAAAGAGAGAGATCTCTCTCAACAACAACAACAACGGAGGAGGAGGAAAAGAGAGAGATCTCTCTCTCTCAACAACAACAACGGAGGAGGAGGAAAAGAGAGAGATCTCTCTCAACAACAACAACGGAGGAGGAGAAAAGAGAGAGAGATCTCTCTCAACAACAACAACAACGGAGGAGGAGGAAAAGAGAGAGATCTCTCTCTCAACAACAACAACGGAGGAGGAGGAAAAGAGAGAGAGATCTCTCTCTCAACAACAACAACACGGAGGAGGAGGAAAAGAGAGAGAGATCTCTCTCAACAACAACAACGGAGGAGGAGGAAAAGAGAGAGATCTCTCTCAACAACAACAACGGAGGAGGAGGAAAAGAGAGAGATCTCTCTCAACAACAACAACGAGAGAGGAGGAAAAGAGAGAGATCTCTCTCTCTCAACAACAACAACGGAGGAGGAGGAAAAGAGAGAGAGATCTCTCTCAACAACAACAACAACGGAGGAGGAGGAAAAGAGAGAGATCTCTCTCTCTCAACAACAACAACGGAGGAGGAGGAAAAGAGAGAGAGAATCTCTCTCAACAACAACAACAACGGAGGAGGAGGAAAAAAGAGAGAGATCTCTCTCTCAACAACAACAACGGAGGAGGAGGAAAAGAGAGAGAGATCTCTCTCAACAACAACAACGGAACGGAGGAGGAAAAAAAGAGAGAGATCTCTCTCTCAACAACAACAACGGAGGAGGAGGAAAAGAGAGAGATCTCTCTCAACAACAACAACGGAGGAGGAGGAAAAGAGAGAGATCTCTCTCAACAACAACAACGGAGGAGGAGGAAAAAAGAGAGATCTCTCTCAACAACAACAACGGAGGAGGAGAGGAAAAAGAGAGATCTCTCTCTCAACAACAACAACGGAGGAGGAGGAAAAGAGAGAGATCTCTCTCAACAACAACAACAACGAGGAGGAGGAAAAGAGAGAGAGAGATCTCTCTCAACAACAACAACAACGGAGGAGGAGGAAAAAGAGAGATCTCTCTCAACAACAACAACGGAGGAGGAGGAAAAGAGAGAGATCTCTCTCAACAACAACAACAAGGAGGAAAAGAGAAAAGAAGAGAGAGATCTCAACAACAACAACGGAGGAGGAGGAAAAAGAGAGAGATCTCTCTCAACAACAACAACGGAGGAGGAGGAAAAGAGAGAGAGATCTCTCTCAACAACAACAACGGAGGAGGAGGAAAAGAGAGAGATCTCTCTCTCAACAACAACAACGGAGGAGGAAAAAGAGAGAGATCTCTCTCAACAACAACAACGGAGGAGGAGGAAAAGAGAGAGAGATCTCTCTCAAAAACAACAACAACGGAGGAGGAGAAAAAGAGAGAGATCTCTCTCAACAACAACAACGGAGGAGGAGGAAAAAGAGAGAGATCTCTCTCTCAACAACAACAACAACGGAGGAGGAGGAAAAGAGAGAGAGAGAGATCTCTCTCAACAACAACAACGGAGGAGGAGGAAAAGAGAGAGATCTCTCTCAACAACAACAACGGAGGAGGAGAGAAAAGAGAGAGATCTCTCTCAACAACAACAACGGAGGAGGAGGAAAAGAGAGAGATCTCTCTCTCAACAACAACAACGGAGGAGAGAGGAAAAGAGAGAGATCTCTCTCAACAACAACAACAACAACGGAGGAGGAGGAAAAGAGAGAGATCTCTCTCAACAACAACAACAACGAGGAGGAGGAAAAAGAGAGAGACTCTCTCTCTCTCTCAACAACACAACAAGGAGGAGGAGGAAAGAGAGAGATCTCTCTCAACAACAACAACGGAGGAGAGGAAAAGAGAGAGATCTCTCTCAACAACAACAACAACGAGGAGGAAAAAGAGAGATCTCTCTCTCAACAACAACAACGGAGGAGGAGGAAAAGAGAGAGAGATCTCTCTCAACAACAACAACAACGGAGGAGGAGGAAAAGAGAGAGAGATCTCTCAACAACAACAACAACGGAGAGGAAAAAGAGAGAGATCTCTCTCAACAACAACAACGGAGGAGGAGGAAAAGAGAGAGATCTCTCTCAACAACAACAACGGAGGAGGAGGAAAAGAGAGAGATCTCTCTCTCAACAACAACAACGGAGGAGGAGGAAAAGAGAGAGATCTCTCTCTCAACAACAACAACGGAGGAGGAGGAAAAGAGAGAGAGATCTCTCTCTCAACAACAACAACGGAGGAGGAGGAAAAAAAGAGAGAGAGATCTCTCTCTCAACAACAACAACGGAGGAGGAGGAAAAGAGAGAGATCTCTCTCTCAACAACAACAACGGAGGAGGAGGAAAAGAGAAGATCTCTCTCAACAACAACAACAACAGGAGAGGAAAAAAGAGAGAGATCTCTCTCAACAACAACAACAACGAGGAGGAGGAAA
This sequence comes from Macaca thibetana thibetana, assembly GCF_024542745.1. Taxonomy (NCBI): domain Eukaryota; kingdom Metazoa; phylum Chordata; class Mammalia; order Primates; family Cercopithecidae; genus Macaca; species Macaca thibetana. The sequence goes on along the minus strand of NW_026088794.1, from coordinate 23,298 downwards.
AAGAGAGAGAGATCTCTCTCAACAACAACAACGAGGAGGAGGAAAAGAGAGAGATCTCTCTCAACAACAACAACGGAGGAGGAGAGAGAGAAAAACAACAACGAGAGAGATAAAAAGATCTCTCTCTCACAACAACAACGGAGGAGGAGGAAAAGAGAGAGATCTCTCTCAACAACAACAACAACGGAGGAGGAGGAAAAGAGAGAGAGATCTCTCTCAACAACAACAACGGAGGAGAGAGGAAAAAGAGAGAGAGATCTCTCTCAACAACAACAACGGAGGAGGAGGAAAAAAGAGAAAGATCTCTCTCTCAACAACAACAACAACGAGGAGGAGAAAAGAGAGAGATCTCTCTCAACAACAACAACGGAGGAGGAGGAAAAGAGAGAACAGAGAGAAAAAGAAGAAATCTCAACAACAACAACAACGGAGGAGGAGGAGAAAAGAGAGAGAGATCTCTCTCAACAACAACAACGGAGGAGGAGGAAAAAAGAAGAGATCTCTCTCTCAACAACAACAACGGAGGAGAGGAAAAAAAGAGAGATCAGATATCGATCTCTCTCAACAACAACAACAACGGAGGAGGAGGAAAAGAGAGAGATCTCTCTCAACAACAACAACGGAGGAGGAGGAAAAGAGAGAGATCTCTCTCAACAACAACAACGGAGGAGGAGGAAAAGAGAATCTCTCTCAGAACAACAATCTCTCTCTCAACAACAACAACAACGAGGAGGAGGAAAAGAGAGAGATCTCTCTCAACAACAACAACGGAGGAGGAGGAAAAAGAGAGAGATCTCTCTCTCAACAACAACAACGAGAGGAGGAGGAAAAAAAGAGAGAGATCTCTCTCTCAACAACAACAACAAAAACAACAACGAAAGAGGAGAAAGAGAGAGAGAATCTCTCTCAACAACAACAACAACGGGGAGAAAGAGGAAAAGAGAGAGATCTCTCTCAACAACAACAACGGAGGAGGAGGAAAAGAGAGAGAGATCTCTCTCAACAACAACAACGGAGGAGGAGGAAAAGAGAGAGATCTCTCTCAACAACAACAACGGAGGAGGAGGAAAAAGAGAGAGAGATCTCTCTCAAACAACAACAACGAGGAGAGGAAAAACGAGAGAGAGATCTCTCTCAACAACAACAACGGAGGAGGAGGAAAAGAGAGAGATCTCTCTCTCAACAACAACAACGGAGGAGGAGGAAAAGAGAGAGATCTCTCTCAACAACAACAACAACGGAGGAGGAGGAAAAGAGAGAGATCTCTCTCAACAACAACAACAACGGAGGAGGAGGAAAAGAGAGAGATCTCTCTCAACAACAACAACAACGGAGAGGAGGAAAAGAGAGAGAGATCTCTCTCAACAACAACAACAACGGAGGAGGAGGAAAAGAGAGAAAAGACAAAGAACAACGGAACGGAGGAGGAAAAGAGAGATCTCTCAACAACAACAACAACGGAGGAGGAGGAAAAGAGAGAGATCTCTCTCAACAACAACAACAACGGAGGAGGAGGAAAGAGAGAAAAGAGAGAGATCTCTCAACAACAACAACGGAGGAGGAGGAAAAGAGAGAGATCTCTCTCAACAACAACAACAACGGAGGAGGAGGAAAAACGAGAGAGAGAGATCTCTCAACAACAACAACAACGGAGGAGGAGGAAAAGAGAGATCTCTCTCAACAACAACAACGGAGGAGGAGGAAAAGAGAGAGATCTCTCTCAACAACAACAACGAGGAGGAGGAAAAGAGAGAGATCTCTCTCAACAACAACAACGGAGGAGGAGGAAAAGAGAGAGATCTCTCTCAACAACAACAACAACAGGAGGAGGAAAAGAGAGAGATCTCTCTCAACAACAACAACAACAACGGAGGAGGAGGAAAAGAGAGAGATCTCTCTCAACAACAACAAAGAGAGAAAAGAGAGATCTCTCTCTCAAACAACAACAACGGAGGAGGAGGAAAAGAGAGAGATCTCTCTCTCAACAACAACAACGGAGGAGAGAGAGAAAGAGAGAGATCTCTCTCTCAACAACAACAACGGAGGAGGAGGAAAAGAGAGAGATCTCTCTCAACAACAACAACGGAGGAGGAGGAAAAGAGAGAGATCTCTCTCAACAACAACAACGAGGAGGAGGAGGAAAAGAGAGAGATCTCTCTCAAACAACAACAACGGAGGAGGAGGAAAAGAGAGAGATCTCTCTCAACAACAACAACGGAGGAGGAGGAAAAAGAGAGAGATCTCTCTCTCAACAACAACAACAACGGAGAGGAGGAAAAGAGAGAGATCTCTCTCTCAACAACAACAACGAACGAGGAGGAGGAAAAACAACAACGAGAGAGAGAGATCTCTCTCAACAACAACAACAACAACGGAGGAGGAGGAAAAAGAGAGAGATCTCTCTCAACAACAACAACGGAGGAGGAGGAGAAAAGAGAGAGAACAACAGAATCTCTCTCAACAACAACAACAACGAGGAGGAGGAAAAGAGAGAGATCTCTCTCAACAACAACACGGAGGAGGAGGAAAAGAGAGAGATCTCTCTCAACAACAACAACAACGAGGAGAGAAAAGAGAAGAGAGAAAGAGAGAGAAAAAGAGAGAGATCTCTCAACAACAACAACGGAGAGAGGAGAAAAGAGAGAGATCTCTCTCTCACAACAACAACGGAGGAGGAGGAAAAGAGAGAGATCTCTCTCTCAACAACAACGAGGAGGAGGAAAAGAGAGAGATCTCTCTCAACAACAACAAACGAGAGAAAAGAGAGATCTCTCTCAAACAACAACAACGGAGGAGGAGGAAAAAGAGAGAGAAAAGAGAATCTCTCTCAACAACAACAACGGAGGAGGAGGAAAAGAGAGAGATCTCTCTCAACAACAACAACGGGAGGAGGAAAAGAGAGAGATCTCTCTCAACAACAACAACGGAGGAGGAGGAAAAAGAGAGAGAGATCTCTCTCTCAACAACAACAACGGAGGAGGAGGAAAAGAGAGAGATCTCTCTCAACAACAACAACGGAGGAGGAGGAGAAAAGAGAGAGATCTCTCTCAACAACAACAACGGAGGAGGGAAAAAGAGAGAGATCAACAACATCTCTCTCAACAACAACAACGGAGGAGGAGGAAAAGAGAGAGATCTCTCTCAACAACAACAACGGAGGAGGAGGGAAAAGAGAGAGATCTCTCTCAACAACAACAACAACGGAGGAGGAGGAAAAGAGAGAGAGATCTCTCTCTCTCTCAACAACAACAACGGAGGAGGAGGAAAAGAGAGAGATCTCTCTCAACAACAACAACGGAGGAGGAGGAAAAGAGAGAGATCTCTCTCTCAACAACAACAACGGAGGAGGAGGAAAAGAGAGAGAGAGATCTCTCTCAACAACAACAACGGAGGAGGAGGAGGAAAAGAGAGAGAGATCTCTCTCAACAACAACAACAACGAGGAGGAGGAAAAGAGAGAGATCTCTCTCAACAACAACAACGGAGGAGGAGGAAAAGAGAGAGAGAGAGCTCTCTCACAACAACAACAACGGAGGAGGAGGAAAAGAGAGAGAGATCTCTCTCAACAACAACAACAACAACGGAGGAGGAGGAAAAGAGAGAGATCTCTCTCAACAACAACAAAACGGAGGAGGAGGAAAAAAGAGAGATCTCTCTCTCACAACAACAACGGAGGAGGAGGAAAAGAGAGAGATCTCTCTCAACAACAACAACAACGGAGGAGGAGGAAAAGAGAGAGATCTCTCTCAACAACAACAACGGAGGAGGAGGAAAAGAGAGAGATCTCTCTCAACAACAACAACGGAGGAGGAGGAAAAGAGAGAGATCTCTCTCAACAACAACAACGGAGGAGGAGGAAAAGAGAGAGATCTCTCTCAACAACAACAACGGAGGAGGAGGAAAAAAGATCTCTCTCTCTCAACAGAGAACGGAGGAGAGAAAAGAGAGAGATCTCTCTCAACAACAACAACGGAGGAGGAGGAAAAGAGAGAGAGAGACGGAGAGATCTCTCTCAACAACAACAACGGAGGAGGAGGAAAAGAGAGAGAGATCTCTCTCAACAACAACAACGGAGAGGAGAAAAGAGAGAGATCTCTCTCTCAAACAACAACAAGGAGGAGGAACAACAACAGAGAGAGAGAGAAAAGAGAGAGATCTCTCTCAACAACAACAACGGAGGAGGAGGAAAAGAGAGAGAGAGATCTCTCTCTCAACAACAACAACGGAGGAGGAGGAAAAGAGAGAGAATCTCTCTCAACAACAACAACAACGGAGGAGGAGGAAAAGAGAGAGATCTCTCTCTCAACAACAACAACGGAGGAGGAGGAAAAGAGAGAGAGAGATCTCAACAACAACAACGGAGGAGGAGGAAAAGAGAGAGAGAGAGAGATCTCTCTCAACAACAACAACGGAGAGGAGGAAAAGAGAGAGAACAACGAGAGAGAGAGATCTCTCTCAACAACAACAACGGAGGGAGGAGGAAAAGAGAGAGATCTCTCTCTCAACAACAACAACGGAGGAGGAGGAAAAGAGAGAAGAGAGATCTCTCTCAACAACAACAACGGAGGAGGAGGAAAAGAGAGAGATCTCTCTCTCTCAACAACAACAACGGAGGAGGAGGAGGAAAAGAGAGAGATCTCTCTCTCACAACAACAACGGACGGAGGAGGAGGAAAAGAGAGAGAGATCTCTCAACAACAACAACAACGAGGAGGAGGAAAAAAGAGAGAGATCTCTCTCAACAACAACAACGGAGGAGGAGGAAAAGAGAGAGAGAGATCTCTCTCAAACAACAACAACAACAAGGAGGAGGAAAAGAGAGAGAGAGAGATCTCTCTCAACAACAACAACGGAGGAGGAGGAAAAGAGAGAGATCTCTCTCTCAACAACAACAACAACGGAGGAGGAGGAAAAGAGAGAGATCTCTCTCAACAACAACAACGGAGGAGGAGGAAAAGAGAGAGATCTCTCTCAACAACAACAACAAGGGAGGAGGAAAAAGAGAGAGATCTCTCTCTCTCAACAACAACAACGGAGGAGGAGGAAAAGAGAGAGATCTCTCTCTCTCAACAACAACAACGGAGGAGGAGGAAAAGAGAGAGATCTCTCTCTCTCAACAACAACAACGGAGGAGGAGGAAAAGAGAGAGAGATCTCTCTCAACAACAACAACAACGGAGGAGGAGGAAAAGAGAGAGAGATCTCTCTCAACAACAACAACGGAGGAGGAGGAAAAAAGAGAGAGAGAGATCTCTCTCAACAACAACAACGGAGGAGGAGGAAAAGAGAGAGATCTCTCTCAACAACAACAACGGAGGAGGAGGAAAAGAGAGAGAGATCTCTCTCTCTCAACAACAACAACGAGGAGGAAAAAGAGAGAGATCTCTCTCAACAACAACAACGGAGGAGGAGAGAGAGAAAAGAGAGAGATCTCTCTCAACAACAACAACAACGGAGGAGGAGGAAAAGAGAGAGATCTCTCTCAACAACAACAACGGAGGAGGAGGAAAAGAGAGAGATCTCTCTCAACAACAACAACAACGGAGGAGGAGGAAAAGAGAGAGATCTCTCTCAACAACAACAACGGAGGAGGAGGAAAAAGAGAGATCTCTCTCAACAACAACAACAACGGAGGAAAAGAGAGAGATCTCTCTCAACAACAACAACAACGGAGGAGGAGGAAAAAAGAGAGAGAGAGATCTCTCTCAACAACAACAACGGAGGAGGAGGAAAAGAGAGAGAGATCTCTCTCAACAACAACAACAACGGAGGAGGAGGAAAAGAGAGAGAGATCTCTCTCAACAACAACAACGGAGGAGGAGGAAAAAAGAGAGATCTCTCTCAAACAACAACAACGGAGGAGGAGGAAAAGAGAGAGAGATCTCTCTCAACAACAACAACGAGGAGGAGGAAAAGAGAGAGATCTCTCTCAACAACAACAACAACGGAGGAGGAGGAAAAGAGAGAGATCTCTCTCAACAACAACAACGGAGGAGGAGGAAAAAGAGAGATCTCTCTCTCAACAACAACAACGGAGGAGGAGGAGGAAAAGAGAGAGATCTCTCTCAACAACAACAACGGAGGAGGAGGAAAAAAGAGAGAGATCTCTCTCTCAACAACAACAACAACGAGGAGGAGGAGGAAAAGAGAGAGAGATCTCTCTCTCAACAACAACAACGGAGGAGGAGGAAAAGAGAGAGATCTCTCTCTCTCAACAACAACAACAACAACGGAGAGGAGAGAAAAGAGAGAGAGATCTCTCTCTCAACAACAACAACGGAGGAGGAGGAAAAGAGAGAGATCTCTCTCTCTCAACAACAACAAACGGAGGAGGAGGAAAAAGAGAGAGATCTCTCTCAACAACAACAACGGAGGAGGAGGAAAAGAGAGAGATCTCTCTCAACAACAACAACAAACAACAACAACGGAGGAGGAGGAAAAAGAGAGAGATCTCTCTCAACAACAACAACAACGGAGGAGGAGGAAAAGAGAGATCTCTCTCTCAACAACAACAACGGAGGAGGAGGAAAAGAGAGAGATCTCTCTCAACAACAACAACAACGGAGGAGGAGGAAAAGAGAGAGATCTCTCTCTCACAACAACAACGGAGGAGGAGGAAAAGAGAGAGAGATCTCTCTCAACAACAACAACGGAGGAGAGGAAAAGAGAGAGATCTCTCTCAACAACAACAACGGAGGAGGAGGAAAAGAGAGAGATCTCTCTCAACAACAACAACGGAGGAGGAGGAAAAGAGAGATCTCTCTCAACAACAACAACGGAGGAGGAGGAAAAGAGAGAGAGATCTCTCTCAACAACAACAACGGAGGAGGAGGAGGAAAAGAGAGAGAGATCTCTCTCTCAACAACAACAACAAGGAGGAGGAGGAGGAGGAGAAAGAGAGAGATCTCTCTCAACAACAACAACAACGGAGGAGGAGGAAAAGAGAGAGATCTCTCTCAACAACAACAACGGAGGAGGAGGAAAAGAGAGAGATCTCTCTCAACAACAACAACAACGGAGGAGAGGAAAAGAGAGAGATCTCTCTCTCAACAACAACAACAACGGAGGAGGAGGAAAAGAGAGAGATCTCTCTCAACAACAACAACGGAGGAGGAGGAAAAAGAGAGAGAGATCTCTCTCAACAACAACAACGGAGGAGGAGGAAAAGAGAGAGAATCTCTCTCAACAACAACAGGAGAGAGAAAAGAGAGAGATCTCTCTCAACAACAACAACGGAGGAGGAGGAAAAGAGAGAGAGATCTCTCTCTCTCAACAACAACAACAACGGAGGAGGAGGAAAAGAGAGAGATCTCTCTCTCTCAACAACAACAACGGAGGAGGAGGAAAAGAGAGAGATAAAAGAGAAAACAACAACAACAAGGAACAAAGAGAGAGAGATCTCTCTCTCAACAACAACAACGGAGGAGGAGGAAAAGAGAGAGATCTCTCTCAACAACAACAACGGAGGAGAGGAAAAGAGAGAGAGATCTCTCTCTCTCACAACAACAACGGAGGAGGAGGAAAAGAGAGAGAGAGATCTCTCTCAACAACAACAACAACGGAGGAGGAAAAAAGAGAGAGAATCTCTCTCTCTCAACAACAACAACGGAGGAGGAGGAAAAGAGAGAGATCTCTCTCAACAACAACACGGAGGAGGAGGAAAAAAGAGAGAGATCTCTCTCAACAACAACAACGGAGGAGGAGGAAAAGAGAGAGATCTCTCTCTCAACAACAACAACGGAGGAGGAGGAAAAGAGAGAGATCTCTCTCTCAACAACAACAACAACGGAGGAGGAGGAAAAGAGAGAGATCTCTCTCAACAACAACAACGGAGGAGGAGGAAAAGAGAGAGAGATCTCTCTCAACAACAACAACGGAACGGAGGAGGAAAAGAGAGAGAGAATCTCTCTCAACAACAACAACGGAGGAGGAGGAGGAAAAGAGAGAGATCTCTCTCTCAACAACAACAACGGAGGAGGAGAAAAGAGAGAGAGATCTCTCTCAACAACAACAACGGAGGAGGAGGAAAAGAGAGAGATCTCTCTCAACAACAACAACGGAGAGGAGGAAAAGAGAGAGATCTCTCTCTCTCAACAACAACAACGGAGGAGGAGGAAAAGAGAGAGAGATCTCTCTCTCAACAACAACAACGGAGGAGGAGGAAAAGAGAGAGATCTCTCTCTCTCAACAACAACAACAACGGAGGAGGAGGAAAGAGAAAAGAGAGAGATCTCTCTCAACAACAACAACGGAGGAGGAGGAAAAGAGAGAGATCTCTCTCTCAACAACAACAACGGAGGAGGAGGAAAAGAGAGAGAGATCTCTCTCTCAACAACAACAACGGAGGAGGAGGAAAAGAGAGAGATCTCTCTCAACAAACAACAACAACGGAGGAGGAGGAAAAGAGAAGAGAGATCTCTCTCAACAAACAACAACGGAGGAGGAGGAAAAGAGAGAGATCTCTCTCTCACAACAACAACGGAGGAGGAGAAAAAGAGAGAGATCTCTCTCTCAACAACAACAACGGAGAGAGAGGAAAAGAGAGAGAGAGAGATCTCTCAACAAACAACAACGGAGGAGGAGGAAAAGAGAGAGAGATCTCTCTCAACAACAACAACGGAGGAGGAGGAAAAGAGAGAGATCTCTCTCAACAACAACAACGGAGGAGGAGGAAAAAGAGAGAGAGATCTCTCTCTCAACAACAACACGGAGGAGAGAGAGATCTCTCTCAACAACAACAAGAGAGAGGAAAAGAGAGAGATCTCTCTCAACAACAACAACGGAGGAGGAGGAAAAGAGAGAGATCTCTCTCAACAACAACAACGGAGGAGGAGGAAAAGAGAGAGAGATCTCTCTCTCAACAACAACAACGGAGGAGGAGAGAAAAGAGAGAGAGATCTCTCTCTCAAACAACAACAACGGAGGAGGAGGAAAAAGAGAGAGATCTCTCTCAACAACAACAACAAGGGAGGAGGAGAAAAGAGAGAGAGAGATCTCTCAACAACAACAACGGAGGAGGAGGAAAAAAAGAGAGAGATCTCTCTCAACAACAACAACGGAGGAGGAGGAAAAGAGAGAGAGATCTCTCTCAACAACAACAACAACGGAGGAGGAGGAAAAGAGAGATCTCTCTCTCAACAAACAACAACGGGAGGAGGAAACAACAACAAAAGAGAGAGAGAGATCTCTCTCAACAACAACAACGGAGGAGAGGAGGAAAAGAGAGAGATCTCTCTCAAACAACAACAACGGAGGAGGAGGAAAAGAGAGAGAATCTCTCTCAACAACAACAACAACGGAGGAGGAGGAAAAGAGAGAGATCTCTCTCTCAACAACAACAACGGAGGAGGAGGAAAAGAGAGAGAGATCTCTCTCTCTCAACAACAACAACGAGGAGGAGGAAAAGAGAGAGATCTCTCTCAACAACAACAACAACGGAGGAGGAGGAAAAGAGAGAGAAGGAGGAGAGAGAGAGAGAGATCTCTCTCTCAACAACAACAACGGAGGAGGAGGAAAAGAGAGAGATCTCTCTCTCAACAACAACGGAGGAGGAGGAAAAGAGAGATCTCTCTCTCAACAACAAAACAACGGAGGAGGAGGAAAAGAGAGAGATCTCTCTCAACAACAACAACGGAGGAGGAGGAAAAGGAGAGATCTCTCTCTCTCAACAACAACAACAACGAGGAGAAAAGAGAGAGATCTCTCTCAACAACAACAACGGAGGAGGAGGAAAAAGAGAGAGATCTCTCTCTCAACAACACAACGGAGGAGGAGGAAAAGAGAGAGAGATCTCTCTCAACAAACAACAACGGAGGAGGAGGAAAAGAGAGAGATCTCTCTCTCAACAACAACAACGGAGGAGGAGGAAAAAGAGAGAGATCTCTCTCTCAACAACAACAACGGAGGAGGAGAAAGAAAAGAGAGAGAGAGATCTCTCTCTCTCAACAACAACAACGGAGGAGGAGGAGGAAAAGAGAGAGAGAGATCTCTCTCAACAACAACAACAACGGGAGGAGAAAAGAAAGAGAGAGAGAGAGAGATCTCTCTCAACAACAACAACAACGGAGGAGGAGGAAAAAAGAGAGAGATCTCTCTCAACAACAACAACAGGAGGAGGAAAAAGAGAGAGATCTCTCTCTCAACAACAACAACAACGGAGGAGGAGGAGGAAAAGAGAGAGATCTCTCTCTCTCAACAACAACAACGGAGGAGGAGGAAAAAGAGAGAGATCTCTCTCAAACAACAACAACGGAGGAGGAGGAAAAGAGAGAGATCTCTCTCTCAACAACAACAACGGAGGAGGAGGAAAAAGAGAGAGATCTCTCTCAACAACAACAACGGAGGAGGAGGAAAAAGAGAGAGATCTCTCTCTCAACAAACAACAACGGAGGAGGAGGAAAAGAGAGAGAGATCTCTCTCTCTCTCAACAACAACAACGGAGGAGGAGGAAAAGAGAGAGATCTCTCTCTCAACAACAACAACGGAGGAGGAGGAAAAGAGAGAGATCTCTCTCAACAACAACAACAACGGAGGAGGAGGAAAAGAGAGAGATCTCTCAACAACAACAACGGAGGAGGAGGAAAAGAGAGAGATCTCTCTCTCAACAACAACAACGGAGGAGAGAGGAAAAGAGAGAGATCTCTCTCTCAACAACAACAACAACGGAGGAGGAGGAAAAGAGAGAGATCTCTCTCAACAACAAACAACAACGGAGGAGGAGGAAAAGAGAGAGAGATCTCCTCTCAACAACAACAACGGAGGAGGAGGAAAAGAGAGAGATCTCTCTCTCAACAACAACAACGGAGGAGGAGGAAAAAAGAGAGATCTCTCTCTCAACAACAACAACGGAGGAGGAGGAAAAGAGAGATCTCTCTCAACAACAACAACGAGGAGGAGAAAGAGAGAGATCTCTCTCAACAACAACAACGGAGGAGGAGGAAAAGAGAGAGATCTCTCTCTCAAACAACAACAACGGAGGAGGAGGAAAAGAGAGAGATCTCTCTCTCAACAACAACAACGGAGGAGGAGGAAAAAGAGAGAGAGATCTCTCTCTCAACAACAACAACAACGGAGGAGGAAAAAGAGAGAGATCTCTCTCTCAACAACAACAACGGAGGAGGAGGAAAAGAGAGAGAGATCTCTCTCTCAACAACAACAACGGAGGAGGAGGAAAAAGAGAGAGAGATCTCTCTCTCAACAACAACAACAGGAGGAGGAGGAGAAAAGAGAGAGATCTCTCTCTCACAACAACAACGGAGGAGGAGGAAAAGAGAGAGATCTCTCTCTCTCAACAACAACAACGGAGGAGGAGGAAAAGAGAGAAAACAACAGAGAGAGAGAAAAGAGAGAGATCTCTCTCAACAACAACAACGGAGGAGGAGGAAAAGAGAGAGATCTCTCTCTCAACAACAACAACGGAGGAGGAGGAGGAAAAGAGAGATCTCTCTCTCAACAACAAACAACAACGAGAGGAGGAGGAAAAGAGAGAGATCTCTCTCTCAACAACAACAACGGAGGAGGAGGAGGAAAGAGAGAGATCTCTCTCAACAACAACAACGGAGGAGGAGGAAAAGAGAGAGATCTCTCTCTCAACAACAACAACGGAGGAGGAGGAAAAGAGAGAGATCTCTCTCTCTCAAACAACAACAACGGAGGAGGAGAAAAGAGAGAGATCTCTCTCTCACAACAACAACAACGGAGGAGGAGGAAAAGAGAGAGAGATCTCTCTCAACAACAACAACGGAGGAGGAGGAAAAGAGAGAGATCTCTCTCAACAACAACAACAACGAGAGAGGAGGAGGAAAAGAGAGAGATCTCTCTCTCAACAACAACAACGGAGGAGGAGGAAAAGAGAGAGATCTCTCTCTCAACAACAACAACAGGAGGAGGAGGAAAAGAGAGAGAGATCTCTCTCAACAACAACAACGGAGGAGGAGGAAAAGAGAGAGATCTCTCTCAACAACAACAACGGAGGAGGAGGAAAAAGAGAGAGATCTCTCTCAACAACAACAACGGAGGAGGAGGAAAAGAGAGAGATCTCTCTCAACAACAACAACGGAGGAGGAGGAAAAGAGAGAGATCTCTCTCTCTCAACAACAACAACAAGGAGGAGGAGGAAAAGAGAGAGATCTCTCTCAACAACAACAACGGAGGAGGAGGAAAAAGAGAGAGATCTCTCTCTCAACAACAACAACGGAGGAGGAGGAAAAGAGAGAGATCTCTCTCAACAACAACAACGGAGGAGGAGGAAAAGAGAGAGAGATCTCTCTCTCAACAACAACAACGGAGGAGGAGGAAAAGAGAGAGAGATCTCTCAACAACAACAACGGAGGAGGAGGAAAAAGAGAGAGATCTCTCTCAACAACAACAACGGAGGAGGAGGAAAAGAGAGAGAGATCTCTCTCAAACAACAACAACGGAGGAGGAGGAAAAAGAGAGAGATCTCTCTCAACAACAACAACAACGGGAGGAGGAAAAAGAGAGAGATCTCTCTCAACAACAACAACAACAGGAGAGAAAAGAGAGAGAGGAGGAAAAGAGAGAGAGATCTCTCTCAACAACAACAACGGAGGAGGAGGAAAAGAGAGAGATCTCTCTCAAACAACAACAACGAGAGGAGAGAAAAGAGAGAGATCTCTCTCAAACAACAACAACGGAGGAGGAGGAAAAGAGAGAGAGATCTCTCTCAACAACAACAACGGAGGAGGAGGAAAAGAGAGAGAGAGAGATCTCTCAACAACAACAACAACAACGAGAGGAAGAGAGAGAGAGATCTCTCAAACAACAACAACGGAGGAGGAGGAAAAAAAGAGAGAGAATCTCTCTCTCAACAACAACGAGGAGAGAGGAAAAGAGAGAGATCTCTCAACAACAACAACGGAGGAGGAGGAAAAGAGAGAGATCTCTCTCAACAACAACAACGGAGGAGGAGGAAAAGAGAGAGAGATCTCTCTCAACAACTCTCTCTCAACAACAACAACGGAGGAGGAGGAAAAGAGAGAGAGAGAAAAGAGAATCTCTCTCAACAACAACAACGGAGGAGGAGGAGGAAAAGAGAGAGATCTCTCTCAACAACAACAACAACGGAGGAGGAGGAAAAGAGAGAGATCTCTCTCAACAACAACAACGGAGGAGGAGGAAAAGAGAGAGAGATCTCTCTCTCAACAACAACAACGGAGGAGGAGGAAAAGAGAGAGATCTCTCTCAACAACAACAACGGAGGAGGAGGAAAAGAGAGAGATCTCTCTCAACAACAACAACGGAGGAGGAGGAAAAGAGAGAGATCTCTCTCAACAACAACAACGGAGGAGGAGGAAAAGAGAGAGATCTCTCTCTCTCAACAACAACGGAGGAGGAGGAAAAGAGAGAGATCTCTCTCTCAACAACAACAACGGAGGAGGAGGAAAAGAGAGAGAGATCTCTCTCAACAACAAACAACAACGGAGGAGGAGGAAAAGAGAGAGATCTCTCTCTCAACAACAACAACGGACAACGAGGAGGAGGAAAGAGAGAGATCTCTCTCTCAAACAACAACAACGGAGGAGGAGGAAAAGAGAGAGATCTCTCTCTCAACAACAACAACGGAGGAGGAGGAAAAGAGAGAGATCTCTCTCTCAACAAAACAACAACAACGGAGGAGGAGGAAAAGAGAGAGAGATCTCTCTCAACAACAACAACGGGAGGAGGAAAAAAGAGAGAATCTCTCTCAACAACAACAACGGAGGAGGAGGAAAGAGAGAGAGAGAGAGAGATCTCTCTCAACAACAACAACGGAGGAGGAGGAAAAGAGAGAGATCTCTCTCAACAACAAAACAACGGAGGAGGAGGAAAAGAGAGAGATCTCTCTCTCAACAACAACAACGGAGGAGGAGGAAAAGAGAGAGATCTCTCTCAACAACAACAACGGAGGAGGAGGAAAAGAGAGAGAGATCTCTCTCAACAACAACAACGGAGGAGAGAGGAAAAAGAGAGAGAGATCTCTCTCAACAACAACAACGGAGGAGGAGGAAAAGAGAGAGATCTCTCTCTCAACAACAACAACAACGGAGGAGGAGGAAAAGAGAGAGAGATCTCTCTCAACAACAACAACGGAGGAGGAGGAAAAAGAGAGAGATCTCTCTCTCAACAACAACAACAACGGAGGAGGAGGAAAAGAGAGAGAAGGAAAAGAGAGAGATCTCTCTCTCAACAACAACAACAACGGAGGAGGAGGAAAAGAGAGAGAGAACAACAACAACGGAGGAGGAGGAAAAGAGAGAGATCTCTCTCAACAACAACAACGAGAGAGGAGGAAAAGAGAGAGATCTCTCTCAACAACAACAACGGAGAGGAGGAAAAGAGAGAAGAGAGAGAATCTCTCTCAACAACAACAACGGAGGAGGAGGAAAAGAGAGAGAGAGAGATCTCTCTCTCTCAACAACAACAACGGAGGAGGAGGAAAAGAGAGAGATCTCTCTCTCTCAAACAACAACAACGGAGGAGGAGGAAAAGAGAGAGAGATCTCTCTCAACAACAACAACGGACGGAGGAGGAAAAAGAGAGAGATCTCTCTCTCTCAACAACAACAACGGAGGAGGAGGAAAAAGAGAGAGATCTCTCTCTCAACAACAACGGAGGAGGAGGAAAAGAGAGAGAATCTCTCTCAACAACAACAACGGAGGAGGAGGAAAAGAGAGAGAAAGAGAGAGAGATCTCTCTCTCAACAACAACAACGGAGGAGGAGGAAAAGAGAGAGAGATCTCTCTCTCAACAACAACAACAACGAGGAGGAGGAAAAGAGAGAGATCTCTCTCTCTCACAACAACAACGGAGGAGGAGGAAAAGAGAGAGAGATCTCTCTCAACAACAACAACAACGAGGAGGAGGAAAAAGAGAGATCTCTCTCTCTCAACAACAACAACGGAGGAGGAGGAAAAGAGAGAGAATCTCTCTCAACAACAACAACGGAGGAGGAGAAAAGAGAGAGATCTCTCTCAACAACAACAACGGAGGAGGAGGAAAAGAGAGAAACAGAAAAGAGAGAATCTCTCTCTCAACAACAACAACGGAGGAGGAGGAAAAAGAGAGAGAGATCTCTCAACAACAACAAACAACAACGGAGGAGGAGGAAAAAGAGAGATTCTCTCTCAACAACAACAACGGAGGAGGAGGAAAAAGAGAGATTCTCTCTCTCTCAACAACAACAACGGAGGAGGAGGAAAAGAGAGAGATCTCTCTCAACAACAACAACAAGGAGGAAAAAGAGAGAGAGATCTCTCTCAACAACAACAAACAAGGAGGAGGAGGAAAGAGAGAGAATCTCTCTCAACAACAACAACGGAGGAGGAGGAAAAGAGAGAGATCTCTCTCTCAACAACAACAACGGAGGAGGAGGAAAAGAGAGAGAATCTCTCTCAACAACAACAACGGAGGAGGAGGAAAAGAGAGAGATCTCTCTCTCTCTCAACAACAACGGAGGAGGAGGAGAAAAGAGAGAGAGAGAGATCTCTCTCTCTCAACAACAACAACGGAGGAGGAGAAAAGAGAGAGAGATCTCTCTCAACAACAACAACGGAGGAGGAGGAAAAGAGAGAGAATCTCTCTCAACAACAACAACGGAGGAGGAGAGAGAAAAAGAGAGAGAGATCTCTCTCTCTCAACAACAACAACGGAGGAGGAGGAAAAGAGAGAGAGATCTCTCTCTCAACAACAACAACGGAGGAGGAGGAGGAAAGAGAGAGATCTCTCTCAACAACAACAACGGAGGAGGAGGAAAAGAGAGAGAATCTCTCTCTCAACAACAACAACGGAGGAGGAGGAAAAGAGAGAGAGATCTCTCTCAACAACAACAGGAGGAGGAGGAAAAAGAGAGAGATCTCTCTCTCTCAACAACAACAACAACGAGGAGGAGGAAAAAGAGAGAGAGATTCTCTCTCTCTCAAAACAACAACAACGGAGGAGGAGGAAAAGAGAGAGAGAATCTCTCTCAACAACAACAACGGAGGAGGAGGAAAAGAGAGAGATCTCTCTCAACAACAACAACGGAGGAGGAGGAAAAGAGAGAGATCTCTCTCTCAACAACAACAACGGAGGAGGAGGAAAAGAGAGAGATCTCTCTCTCTCAACAACAACAACGGAGGAGGAGGAAAAGAGAGAGAATCTCTCTCAAACAACAACAACGGAGGAGGAGGAAAAGAGAGAGAATCTCTCTCTCAACAACAACAACAACAACGGAGGAGGAGAAAAAGAGAGAATCTCTCTCAACAACAACAACGGAGGAGGAGGAAAAAGAGAGAGATCTCTCTCTCAACAACAACAACAGGAGGAGAGAAAAGAGAGATCTCTCTCAACAACAACAACGGAGGAGGAGGAAAAGAGAGAGATTCTCTCTCTCAACAACAACGGAACAACGAGGAGGAAAAAGAGAGAGAATCTCTCTCAACAACAACAACGGAGGAGGAGGAAAAGAGAGAGATCTCTCTCAACAACAACAACAGGAGGAGGAGGAAAAGAGAAAAACAACAACAACGAGAGAGGAAAAGAGAGAGATCTCTCTCTCAACAACAACAACGGAGGAGGAGGAAAAGAGAGAGATCTCTCTCTCTCAACAACAACAACGGAGGAGGAGGAAAAGAGAGAGAGATCTCTCTCTCAACAACAACAACGGAGGAGGAGGAAAAGAGAGAGATCTCTCTCTCAACAACAACAACAACAGGAGGAGGAAAAGAGAGAGAGATCTCTCTCTCAACAACAACAACAACGGAGGAGGAGGAAAAGAGAGAGATCTCTCTCAACAACAACAACGGGAGGAGGAGGAAAAGAGAGAGATCTCTCTCAACAACAACAACAACAACGAGGAGGAGGAAAAGAGAGAGAGATCTCTCTCAACAACAACAACGGAGGAGGAGGAAAAAAGAGAGAGAGATCTCTCTCAACAACAACAACGGAGGAGGAGGAAAAGAGAGAGA
Source organism: Macaca thibetana thibetana (assembly GCF_024542745.1). Lineage (NCBI taxonomy): Eukaryota > Metazoa > Chordata > Mammalia > Primates > Cercopithecidae > Macaca > Macaca thibetana. Next base: position 6,355 of record NW_026088794.1, on the reverse strand, counting down.
TCTCTCTCTCAACAACAACAACGGAGGAGGAGGAAAAGAGAGAGAGATCTCTCTCAACAACAACAACGGAGGAGGAGGAAAAGAGAGAGATCTCTCTCAACAACAACAACGGAGGAGGAGGAAAAGAGAGAGATCTCTCTCTCTCTCAACACAACAACAACGGAGGAGGAGGAAAAGAGAGAGAGATCTCTCTCTCTCAACAACAACAACGGAGGAGGAGGAAAAGAGAGAGAATCTCTCTCAACAACAACAACAACGGAGGAGGAGGAAAAAGAGAGAGATCTCTCTCAACAACAACAACGGAGGAGGAGGAAAAGAGAGAGAGATCTCTCTCAACAACAACAACGGAGGAGGAGGAAAAGAGAGAGAGAGAGATCTCTCTCTCTCTCTCTCAACCAACAACGGAGGAGGAGGAAAAGAGAGAGAATCTCTCTCAACAACAACAACGGAGGAGGAGGAAAAGAGAGAGAGATCTCTCAACAACAACAACGGAGGAGGAGGAAAAGAGAGAGAGATCTCTCAACAACAACAACGGAGGAGGAGGAAAAGAGAGAGAATCTCTCTCTCAACAACAACAACGGAGGAGGAGGAAAAGAGAGAGATCTCTCTCTCACAACAACAACGGAGGAGGAGGAAAAGAGAGAGAGATCTCTCTCTCAACAACAACAACGGAGGAGGAGGAAAAGAGAGAGATCTCTCTCTCAACAAACAACAACAACGGAGGAGGAGGAAAAGAGAGAGAGATCTCTCTCTCTCACAACAACAACGGAGGAGGAGGAAAAGAGAGAGATCTCTCTCAACAACAACAACAACGGAGGAGGAGGAAAAGAGAGAGAGATCTCTCTCTCAACAACAACAACGGAGGAGGAGGAAAAGAGAGAGATCTCTCTCAACAACACAACGGAGGAGGAGGAAAAAGAGAGATCTCTCTCTCTCAACAACAACAACGGAGGAGGAGGAAAAGAGAGAGATCTCTCTCAACAACAACAACGGAGGAGGAGGAAAAGAGAGAGATCTCTCTCTCTCTCAACAACAACAACAACAACGGAGGAGGAGGAAAAGAGAGAGATCTCTCTCAACAACAACAACAACGGAGGAGGAGGAAAAGAGAGAGATCTCTCTCTCAACAACAACAACAACGGAGGAGGAGGAAAAGAGAGAGAATCTCTCTCAAACAACAACAACGGAGGAGGAGGAAAAGAGAGAGATCTCTCTCTCTCAACAACAACAACGGAGGAGGAGGAAAAGAGAGAGAGATCTCTCTCAACAACAACAACAACGAGGAGAGAGGAAAAGAGAGAGAATCTCTCTCAACAACAACAACGAGGAGGAGGAGGAAAAGAGAGAGATCTCTCTCTCAACAACAACAACAACGGAGGAGGAGGAAAAGAAAGAGAGAGAGAATCTCTCTCAACAACAACAACGGAGGAGGAGGAAAAGAGAGAGAGATCTCTCTCAACAACAACAACAACAACGGAGGAGGAGGAAAAGAGAGAGAGATCTCTCTCTCAACAACAACAACGGAGGAGGAGGAAAAGAGAGAGAATCTCTCTCAACAACAACAACGGAGGAGGAGGAGGAAAAGAGAGAGATCTCTCTCTCTCAACAACAACAACGGAGGAGGAGGAAAAGAGAGAGAGATCTCTCTCAACAACAACAACGGAGGAGGAGGAAAAGAGAGAGATTCTCTCTCTCTCTCACAACAACAACGGAGGAGGAGGAAAAGAGAGAGAATCTCTCTCAACAACAACAACGGAGGAGGAGGAAAAGAGAGAGAGATCTCTCTCAACAACAACAACGGAGGAGGAGGAAAAGAGAGAGAGATCTCTCTCAAACAACAACAACGGAGGAGGAGGAAAAGAGAGAGATTCTCTCTCTCAACAACAACAACGGAGGAGGAGGAAAAAGAGAGAGAGAATCTCTCTCAACAACAACAACAACGGAGGAGGAGGAAAAGAGAGAGATTCTCTCTCTCAACAACAAACGGAGGAGGAGGAAAAGAGAGAGAGAGATCTCTCTCAACAACAACAACGGAGGAGGAGGAGAAAAAAGAGAGAGAGAAAAGAGAGAGATCTCTCTCAACAACAACAACGGAGGAGGAAAAGAGAGAGAATCTCTCTCAACAACAACAACGAGGAGGAGAGAGAGAATCTCTCTCTCAACAACAACAACGGAGGAGGAGGAAAAGAGAGAGAGAGATTCTCTCTCTCAACAAACAACAACAACGGAGGAGGAGGAAAAGAGAGAGAATCTCTCTCAACAACAACAACGGAGGAGGAGGAAAAGAGAGAGAATCTCTCTCTCAACAACAACAACAACGGAGGAGGAGGAAAAGAGAGAGAATCTCTCTCAACAACAACAACGGAGGAGGAGGAAAAGAGAGAGAGAGAGAGATCTCTCTCAACAACAACAACGGAAAGAGAGAGATCTCTCTCAACAACAACAACAACGGAGGAGGAGGAAAAGAGAGAGAATCTCTCTCAACAACAACAACAAGGAGGAGGAGGAAAAGAGAGAGATTCTCTCTCTCAACAACAACAACAACGAGGAGGAGGAAAAGAGAGAGAGATCTCTCTCAACAACAACAAACGGAGGAGGAGGAAAAGAGAGAGATTCTCTCTCAACAACAACAACAAACAACAACGGAGAGGAGGAGGAAAAGAGAGAGAGAATCTCTCTCAACAACAACAACGGAGGAGGAGGAAAAGAGAGAGATCTCTCTCTCAACAACAACAACGGAGGAGGAGGAAAAGAGAGAGAATCTCTCTCAACAACAACAACGGAGGAGGAGGAAAAGAGAGAGAGATCTCTCTCTCAACAACAACAACGGAGGAGGAGGAAAAGAGAGAGAGAGATCTCTCTCAACAACAACAACAACGGAGGAGGAAAAAAGAGAGAGATCTCTCTCAACAACAACAACAACGGAGAGGAAAAGAGAGAGATCTCTCTCTCAACAACAACAACGGAGGAGGAGGAAAAAGAGAGATCTCTCTCTCAACAACAACAACGGAGGAGGAGGAAAAGAGAGAGAAGAGAGAGAGAGATCTCTCTCAACAACAACAACGGAGGAGGAGGAAAAGAGAGAGATCTCTCTCAACAACAACAACGGAGGAGGAGGAAAAGAGAGAGATCTCTCTCTCAACAACAACAACGGAGGAGGAGGAAAAGAGAGAGAGATCTCTCTCAACAACAACAACGGAGGAGGAGAGAAAGAGAGAGAGATCTCTCTCAACAACAACAACGGAGGAGGAGGAAAAGAGAGAGATCTCTCTCAACAACAACAACGGAGGAGGAGGAAAAGAGAGAGAGAGAGAGATCTCTCTCTCTCTCTCAACAACAACAACGGAGGAGGAGGAAAAGAGAGAGAGATCTCTCTCTCAACAACAACAACGGAGGAGGAAAAGAGAGAGAATCTCTCTCAACAACAACAACGGAGGAGGAGGAAAAGAGAGAGAATCTCTCTCAACAACAACAACGAGGAGGAGGAAAAGAGAGAGATCTCTCTCAACAACAACAACGAGGAGGAGGAAAAGAGAGAGATCTCTCTCTCTCAACAACAAGGAGGAGGAAAAAAGAGAGATCTCTCTCTCTCAACAACAACAACGGAGGAGGAGGAAAAGAGAGAGAGATCTCTCTCAACAACAACAACGGAGGAGGAGGAAAAGAGAGAGATTCTCTCTCTCTCTCAACAACAACAACAACGGAGGAGGAGGAAAAGAGAGAGAATCTCTCTCAACAACAACAACGGAGGAGGAGGAAAAGAGAGAGATTCTCTCTCTCTCTCTCTCTCTCTCTCAACAAACAACAACAACGGAGGAGGAGGAAAAGAGAGAGAGATCTCTCTCAACAACAACAACGGAGGAGGAGGAAAAGAGAGAGATTCTCTCTCTCTCTCTCTCTCTCTCTCAACAACAACAACGGAGGAGGAAAAGAGAGAGAATCTCTCTCAACAACAACAACGGAGGAGGAGGAAAAGAGAGAGATTCTCTCTCTCTCTCTCTCTCTCTCTCTCAACAACAACAGGAGGAGGAGGAAGAGAGAGAATCTCTCTCTCAACAACAACAACGGAGGAGGAGGAAAAGAGAGAGAGATCTCTCTCTCAACAACAACAACGGAGGAGGAGGAAAAGAGAGAGATCTCTCTCTCAACAACAACAACAACGGAGGAGGAGAAAAAGAGAGAGATCTCTCTCAAACAACAACGGAGGAGGAGGAAAAGAGAGAGAGATCTCTCTCTCAACAACAACGGAAGGAGGAGGAAAAAGAGAGAGATCTCTCTCTCAACAACAACAACGGAGGAGGAGGAAAAGAGAGAGAATCTCTCTCAACAACAACAACGGAGGAGGAGGAGGAAAAGAGAGAGATTCTCTCTCTCTCAACAACAACGGAGGAGGAGGAAAAGAGAGAGAATCTCTCTCAAACAACAACGAGAGGAAAAGAGAGAGATCTCTCTCAACAACAACAACGGAGGAGGAGGAAAAGAGAGAGAATCTCTCTCAACAACAACAACGGAGGAGGAGGAAGAGATTCTCTCTCAAAACAAGAGAGAGGAAAAGAGAGAGATCTCTCTCTCAACAACAAACAACGGAGGAGGAGGAAAAGAGAGAGAATCTCTCTCAACAACAACAACGGAGGAGGAGGAAAAGAGAGAGAATCTCTCTCAACAACAACAACGGAGGAGGAGGAAAAGAGAGAGATTCTCTCTCAACAACAACAACAACGGAGGAGGAGGAAAAAGAGAGAGATTCTCTCTCTCTCAACAACAACAACGGAGGAGGAGGAAAAGAGAGAGAGATCTCTCTCTCAACAACAACAGGAACGGAGAGAGAGGAAAGAGAGAGAGAATCTCTCTCAACAACAACAACGGAGGAGGAGGAGGAGGAAAAAGAGAGAGATCTCTCTCAACAACAACAACAGAGATCTCTCTCAACAACAACAACGGAGGAGGAGGAAAAGAGAGAGAGAAAAGAGAGAATCTCTCTCACAACAACAACAACGGAGGAGGAGGAAAAGAGAGAGATCTCTCTCAACAACAACAACGGAGGAGGAGGAAAAGAGAGAGAGATCTCTCTCAACAACAACAACGGAGGAGGAGGAAAAGAGAGAGAGATCTCTCTCTCAACAACAACAACGGAGGAGGAGGAAAAGAGAGAGATTCTCTCTCTCAACAACAACAACGGAGGAGGAGGAAAAAGAGAGAGAATCTCTCTCAACAACAACAACAACGGAGGAGGAGGAAAAAGAGAGAGAGAATCTCTCTCAACAACAACAACGGAGGAGGAGGAAAAGAGAGAGATTCTCTCTCTCTCTCTCTCTCTCAACAACAACAACAACGAGGAGGAGGAAAAGAGAGAGAGATCTCTCTCAACAACAACAACGGAGGAGGAGGAAAAGAGACTCAACAACAACAACGGAGGAGGAGGAAAAGAGAGAGAACTCTCTCTCACAACAACAACGGAGGAGGAGGAAAAGAGAGAGATTCTCTCTCTCTCTCTCAACAACAACAACGGAGGAGGAGGAGGAAAAGAGAGAGATCTCTCTCTCAACAACAACAACGGAGGAGGAGGAAAAGAGAGAGATTCTCTCTCTCTCAACAACAACAACGGAGGAGGAGGAAAAGAGAGAGAGAGAGAATCTCTCTCAACAACAACAACAACGGAGGAGGAGGAAAAGAGAGAGATTCTCTCTCTCTCTCTCTCTCTCAACAACAACAACGGAGGAGGAGGAAAAGAGAGAGAATCTCTCTCAACAACAACAACGGAGGAGGAGGAAAAGAGAGAGATTCTCTCTCTCTCTCAACAACAACAACGAGGAGGAGGAAAAGAGAGAGAATCTCTCTCAACAACAACAACGGAGGAGGAGGAAAAGAGAGAGAGATCTCTCTCTCTCTCAACAACAACAACGGAGGAGGAGGAAAAGAGAGAGAATCTCTCTCTCTCTCAACAACAACAACGGAGGAGGAGGAAAAGAGAGAGATTCTCTCTCTCTCAACAACAACTCTCTCTCAACAACAACAACGGAGGAGGAGGAAAAGAGAGAGAGAGAATCTCAACAACAACAACGGAGGAGGAGGGAAAAGAGAGAGATTCTCTCTCTCTCTCTCTCTCTCTCTCTCAACAACAACGGAGGAGGAGGAAAAGAGAGAGAGAGAATACAACAACGGAGGAGGAGAAAAAGAGAGAGATCTCTCTCTCAACAACAACAACGGAGGAGGAGGAAAAGAGAGAGAGAATCTCTCTCTCAACAACAACAACGGAGGAGGAGGAAAAGAGAGAGAATCTCTCTCAACAACAACAACGGAGGAGGAGGAAAAGAGAGAGAGATTCTCTCTCTCAACAACAACAACAACGGAGGAG